>NW_020215876.1:30889-166410 GCF_003070985.1 Temnothorax curvispinosus | reverse complement strand
CAGCCAATGAAACTAAATATAATCATAGTATACATTTTATAAAATTTACCTGTTGGTTATACATATATGGATGTTGTGCCATTGGAGGAGCTGGCGCGGACAAGCCAGCTGACGGATCTAATAATCTCTTTGGTTTCCCTGTCGAGATGAACAATTTATATTTATATAAAATGAAAGCAACGACAATAAAATTAGTTTAATCATACGCTATTTGACAGTGATAATAAAATTAACATTCTTATTCTTATTACATTAGACTGGACGATGACAAAGCTAATAAATTTTATCCATGTGCTGTTTGAAATACAGGAATTATTTCTCTGTTCTTTGCAGCTGAACTTTTAGTATTTTCCTCGTTTTTTATTTCCTTCTAATTATATGCCTATTTCTTTTTAAGTACAGAAAGTATTCTTCGTAGTGCAGCTGTAAAGAACAGACCTATTACACGTAAACCGATATTACTCGTTAAAACTAACCCATGCAACCAAGCTATTCCGCGCTACATCGTTTCTATAAGAAAAGGTTATAGGATATCGTAAATATCGATGATCAAACACACGTAAATGTACACGGAAAACATGGAGCAAGTTTTCACATCTGCCATTCGTAGGTTATTACGCTCACCTCGGCGTGCGTTCGAATGATTGTAATTCATATTTCTACGATTTATATCACGTTCTGGATGCTTCCTCAGCTATTCGGCACAGTAAGCTGGAGTCTTGCTGCGTTTAGACACCGATTACTTGTAAATGATGAAATTAAAAACAATTTGCGCTACAGTCGCTACACCACGTCGCCATGTTTCGCTCTTTCTGTCTGACTGACGTCTGATCGTCATTTATGGAATATTTTACTACGAGATTCACACCAATCACACCGCGACGTCCGCGACGACGAGACGAGCGGGGTTCAATAGAAAGATTTGTTTTCTAGGAACAAAAGCGGCATCTACTAAAATCCCTAGGAGATTCTAATCTCCTATTGGATATCGAACGCATGTCAAACATCGAGTGAAGACCAGACTGTTTTTGGTAAATTCATCGTGCTGTACGTGTATGTATGTATTTGTGTTGGTGTACGTATGTATATACCGTTGGCCGACGTGTCAACACAAATAGTACTCAATGAGAATTTTATTAATTAACAATCAACAATAAGAATAATACAAATTACATCACCATCACCATCGATTAATTCTCCGCTACAGCTTCAGTTTGAGTGCCAGGTTTGTCACCGTCATCACCGTCAGGTTTGTCCGAACGTAGACGTCTTCAAATCTGTCGTATTTCTTCTTGTACTTATGCACATAATTGTTGATAAAAAATATTTTAAACTTAATGTTTTTAGATCACATTTCGATATCCGGTTAATTTAATTTATTATCTCTACGCTTAAATTTTTTATACAAAATACACTACCGTTTGTCAAATTAATGCAATTAACACAAATTTATTATATATTTTTTTTAAGCCGCTGTGTCGTACATATAATATCATCGTTCTTAACGGTTGAGAACATTTATTAAGCGATAAATATATCTACTTTCGACTATTTATTAACTTAAATAAATACAAATATACATATTAAGCTGCAATGTCATGTCTGTCGTTTCACATCATATTTGTTTCATTTAAAACACGTTCACTTTTAGTCATGAAATAAAACAATTACATTTTTATTAATATTAATTAATGTAGAAGTTATAATTATAAAGTAAGTAAAATGCTGCATTTCAAAGATGTTATGATTTAATATAAAATGAAATGTTGAATATATATAGATTTATATCTGCATTAATAAAAGTTTTATATGTGGGTTTGTTTAACACTTTAGTAAATGTTAAATGCTTAATGATAATTAGACATAGCAGTAAGATAAATATCTTTTATGAAAAATTATAATGAGAAATATCACGAAATATATGAATAATGACGTTGATGAAGTAGATTATAGTAGAAGAACACGAGAAGAGAATAATTGGAATAATCAGTCTTTGACAGAATTCATCTTCAGCTCTCGTTCACATATATATGTGATATTCTACGCTGTCTTCTAGCATGTGTAACACAAATACATAAATAATCTGCAAACTATCGGAGG
This sequence comes from Temnothorax curvispinosus, assembly GCF_003070985.1. Classification (NCBI taxonomy): domain Eukaryota; kingdom Metazoa; phylum Arthropoda; class Insecta; order Hymenoptera; family Formicidae; genus Temnothorax; species Temnothorax curvispinosus. The sequence goes on along the minus strand of NW_020215876.1, from coordinate 164,310 downwards.
GATACGCTATGTTTTACACAACCAATGTTGGCGTTGCGTCCGCAACGAAGATATTAAGCGTCGAGAACAGACGCGTAGCGAGTAGCGAGTGCGGCGGACGTACGATGACGAGATTGTTCGAAAGCAGTCGCTTTAAAGACCGGAAGCGGAATCCAATAGACTGCCGTCTACAATTGGACTTATTGCCACCGTCACCGAGTTATCGTAGTAACCGCTCGATAATAGTCGTACCGCTGTTATGTCGTACGCTACGAGCTCCTTTATATCTGAAATCAAAACATTTATTTTTTATTGTAGGCAAAATATTCTATATGTATACATTGCAGTATTCTTCATATCATATATACGTATAAGCACATGAATTTATACAAGTTGCAAAAATGACGACATATGAATGTCATATGAATGAAATTATAACGTCGCTCTATTCAGCGAGTCAGCACTTTAAATTGTGACTCGTTGATTCCGTGCATGAAAGATTCATTACCGGGTTTGGAATCAATGCCGCAGAAGGAGTCAATTACGTCGAGTTTCGTCGTATCGAAACCGTGGCTGCCTCCAATCTGCACTCGATCCCGCGGACTCCTCACATCGCACTGAAAATAAACCGATTACATCCCAATAAATATTGTATATCGAAACAAAAATAGCCATAACGAAAAAGCGCATAAAAGTTTTTCGATATAAAAAACAGTTTGACTCTCGTGAAAAAAGTTTATTCTTTTTTATCTCCAATTGAAAGATCCTTTTTGAGATGAAAAGACCAATTTTTGAAATAAAGCTTGGTTATTTTAAATAGAAAGCGGATAAGAATTCTTAATTCCATGCAGACTAATCAATCATGATGGTTGGATTATCATTAAACTCGATTTTTGAATTTCATATATAGTATAAATAAATAAAAAATCGTGATTTCAGCGACATAACTGTCTTAATTTCACTATATGAAACATATTAATGTTTAGGCGTAAGAGGACAACGATTATGGATCGTGACGTAAAGAAAAAGATTTTACAACGTACTTTGCGTAAAGTGCCGGTTTCGCTTGTGTGAACGACACCATGCGAGCTGCTACCGCCGATTCCGAGGGCAATTATTCGTACGGCACCAGGATACACTGCCACGAGGGTGCAATTAATCCGTCTGCCATAATTGCGAAGCGTGAATGGATCAGTCGTGCTGACCGACAAGACATTGCAGGCTGAAAAGCAAAAAAAAGAAAACACAAAAGTCTAAAGTACGCGTTCAATCAGAATCAGCTGAAAATAGTTTGTATTTGTTATTTAACTTTTAATAATACTTTCGCGCGTTCCTGTCAATATATTAATTCATTCTTCGTAAGTAGTCACACTTGTTTTTCTACCTAAGGGTGCGTTCGTATAGAACTTGCTATATTAGCGCTATTGCGTCATTCTATCTTTATCACTCATTAGGTGTAAAACAAGGATAGAATGACGCAATAGCGCTAATAGCAAGTTCCTTGAACGCAGCCTAAATATTTGTTTGCGGAAGTAAACTGGTTCATAAAAAAATATAGCTTTTATTAAACCGTTATATTTTCTCGTGTCATTCTTCTCTATCTTTACTTAAAAAGGAAGTATGATGGAAGACATCCCGTTTCCTAGAATTAGACCTGACACGTTCTCATTTACGAGCGTTCTAATTTACGTCTGGTTCATCTGTCGCAGAAATGGATGAAATGGATTAGGTGGATCTAATCAGAGTCTGATCTATAGGATATCTAGGACGTTGAGACAATATTCAAGTTTAGAATAGCGTGAAGCCTGTACTTGTATGATGTAATCGAATTACAAGACTAAAACGATGAATGGCTGTGGATTTGCAATGTTAATGCATTATGACCATTTCATGTAGAACAGGTAACATCGATTTTCCAACGTTCATTATTCCGAATTTTAATGATACATATCCGACTTTCGTTAATCGTAGGAAGTTCAGAATTATTAATGTATTATACTCAATATAGAATTAAATACTGTCAATTGAAAGAAATTATTGGAAAATTTATATTATTAGAAATAATACATTTTATTTTAATTCAACGCTAAAAATAAAATGTTATTTTATATTGTATAAAGGCTCAATTATTAAGATATAATTAGTAATCTAATTAATGTAATCTAAATAAAATGCAAACAAACATAAAAGTAACATCTCGTGTAACGAAATCCTTATATTCTATTAATCATTTGATGATCTTTCTTTTCTTTTTTATTTTTACATTTGTTTAAAAATGTAAGAAAACTGTAGATTATATTCTTTTATAGAGACATATATATATATATATATATATATATATATATATATATTATATAAAAAAAATATATATATATTTGTGATATATATATATATATATATATATATATATATATATATATCTAACATTTGTATAAAAAAGTCAAAAAAAGTTAAGTTAAGCTTTTTTTCCAAAATTTATGTCATGTTCGAGCAATAATACTTACGTCTTGGATTTTTTGGATATCTTGCGGATACGACAAAGCCCTTTCCACGTAGAGGTATTCTATATTGGAGGAGTGCAGCATTTTGCGAACTTGTAAAAGTCCTCCTGTACCATCTGTTCTTACCGCAGAATTCGCTCGTTCTCTCCTTCATCGATAATGAGTGGTCGCTCTCGCTCGGAAATATTTCGCCGTTCAATTCCCAGCCATCGATTACCTTTTAAATAACGAGTAATTAAAGACTTATATACCTTCTTATCATCAAACGTTATCACTTGATCGTTCAAATAAGAGCGCGTTTTTCAATTTACTAATTTTGTTTTACATATAAAATATTTAAGTAAAGCTATGGTCAAATCTATTTTATTTTCTTTATCTTCATAAATATATAGGTACTTGTAAATATTATAAAAGCATCATATACAATTTTTTATGATTAATATTAAAGTCGCAAAATGTAGTAAAATAAATATTATGCCAATTATTAATATTGCGGTGTAGAATTTTGTAAAGTGCATATGATATAATTTCAGTTTACACAGAAATCTTTATAGTTATATATATTATAATTATACTACAGAGGAATTATAAAAATTATATGCAAGAACTATTTTTAAGGGAAGACGCTATATAGTATTAAATGTTGCACGACACATCCAATAAGAAATATTACAGAAAAAAGAAATCGTCAAAAACCACATTATAGAATTCGAGTTACAATTTCATCCGTGTTAGGATTTAAATTACATTTCGCGAAAACGTGACGAACAAAATTCGCTTCTGATACTATTAAAAGCTTTCTTCTCGTAGTATATTGACTTCTGTGCATTCGCGGCACATGACATGTGCTGCTATCGTAGGATTATCCGGGTTTACCCTACAGGAGTTTTCCATTAATAGCAACAGGGAGAACCGGGGTGAGAGTCGGAAGGGGGGAAACTTCGCGATTCGATTTTTGTCCTGGCACGTGCCCTGCAACAATTCGTTTACGACATTGTTGACGTTGTTTCTTTTAAATAGCTTTCACGATTTCGCTTATTGTTGCCGTTGACGAGCAACCTACTGCAATTTCGCAGTAGAGAGATCTGCGCTTTGCGGGATAATGTATTATATATTTCCCTCTGTTCTACTTTCTTGGAAAGATTCAAGACTTATTTATGACATTTGCAAGAATGTTACAATTTTTCTAATTAATAAACTTCTGCTTGCTATTACTTTGTCAGTGATTCTGAAAAATTTACTTTGTTTAAACATATTATATTATTTTGTATTAATATTCTGCAAATATTTCTTAAACATAAACATTTGCTTAAATAACAAATTCTGGCGTACGATTACAAGATATATGTCTGCTTTTTGAAATAATTCTGTGAAATAAGTTTATTACCCTACAAAACGTGTTTTTATTTTGTGATTTATTTGGAAACAAACTGTAATTTGCTATTTTTATTTGTTATTGTTTCGTTTCGATTGCTATCACAAAGCAGTAAAATTATATTTTTATTATACATAATTGTAAAGTACTACTGGAATGATTATATAAAATAAAATATTTTAATCTTATAATATTTAGATAAAAAAATATTAATCCAATATTTTTTAAAATAAAATTTTGGATTAAAAATTAATATTCTTAGTAATAATTAATGATTACGTACTGCTAAAAGTCCACGGTGATCGCAAGGAACGTCGAAGCTATGGAAATGTATTTCTACTACGCGATCTGGATCGGTCAAAAAGTATATTCCACAAACGTTGTCATCATCGGTCGGCGATATATAAGAGAATGGTCCACTTTCTGAGGTAACAAACATACAGTCTGTAACAGAACATCAACGATATAATTTCAATCATTACTTCCTGCAAATGTTTTTCAACGTACAAAGTTTTTGCAATTATTTTTATCTCGTGATCTGATTTCTGTATATTTCTATATTAATGTTACCTACTATACACGTACACACATTTTGTAAATTATCATAATCAATATTTTATAAAATAAAACAGTGAGAGCTTTAAGTCTTTTTAACATATAACTTCTATATTTTATATCTAAGAATATGTCTCAATAATTAAATACTTAAAGAATTTTATATATGTATAATATGTACATCTTTATGCAAGGTGTCTATAAATTTTCTTATACTATTTTATCTCTGTATAAATACGCTGTAATATTTCAAAATTTATTGATAAAGGTAACAAATATTTGCATGTTAAAATGATACGGTAAAAAAAAGTAAATGTGCGAACGTGGCTTGTTTTATAAAATGTAATCACGCTAAATGCGAAAGATAAAGAAGTCATTAAACGTTAGATTAAAAGTATAATTTTAGTTTTTGCTTAGATAAAATCTGATTTAAATTTCCGTTGGGTTTTAATCGCATTCGGAATGTGATTACACGGTTATTGTGTAATACTCAATGTGCGGAAATTATTTACTAGTTCGGTTACTGTTGCGGAAACTGCGTGGTCCATCCATTAACGCGATTTTGTGCAATAACGTGATTACCGTATCAAACGCCTCAATTACGAAGCTTACGATACGCTTTCGTCGCAAAGCACCAAAACACTTGGATCACATGCATAACTACTTTTAAGCATCTTATAACGTGGATTAACGTGGTTACAAGAAGCTTATTTTAAAATGGAAATTGAGTAGCTTATTAAATGGAATTATATGTTACATTTGTATATATTGAGAAGAAAAATTTTCTGCATTTTAGTAAATATTCGTTTGCATACAACTGTGACCCCATTTACTAAAATAGAGAAAATTTTCCTTTTATTAGTATATTTTATCTTCGTGAATTACACATATACTAATAAAAAGGAAAATTTTCTCCATTTTAGTAAATGGAGTCACAGTTGTATGCAAACTAATATTTACTAAAATGTAGAAAATTTATTTTCAGTGTATAATATCCAATTAAGAAATATTTCAGAAACAGATTTTTAAAAGGCAAAATTGAATGGTGGAAATAATTTTTATATACGCATTTAAAAACAGAATCGCTTTTTAAAATTATTTTTTTATTAAATCTACTGCTACAGAGAAATATATCAAAACACACTTTTACACACTTATACTGTGCTTAAACATATTATATACACAGAAACTATACGAGCTGTCAACTTGTATATTGTTTGCATATTTCTTTCGAACCACGAAAACCAGAAAGCGAGAATAATAAAAGATCGGAAAATAGTTATTCTTTTGTATGTATAAATTATTTTTAAGCAATTAGCAGCAGAAAAAGAAATTACGTGACTTTGCATAATAAACTTTTAATTAATAAATAAATGGATAAATAACTAAAAACTTTCGATAATGGAATTAACAAGTAACAAGTAAAAAGGTGGGTCTTGAGAGTGCAACGCGAACAGACATTCTTTCAATCTTCCAAATTAAAGAACAATTTTTTTTCTGTTTTAGATTATCCTGTCCGCAAACTTACGACACTAGTGGTAAATTACTGGCAAATATTGCTACAAGTTTCAATTACAAGCAAGCGTCGCCGTTGCAGTGTTAGTTGAGCATCGATAGTAATCATCTGTTATCGGGTATACGCAAGCATCTGTTTAAACACACATGGCATGATGTAGGATTACAACGCAAAGATTATGTAGATGTAATATTTCAAATAGTCAGTTTAGGTGAACCATTACTTTAATGCGATCCATTTCTACACAGCGAAAAATAACATTATTTTTCCCAAACTTTTATAATATATAACAATTAAAGTAATAAAATACGCGAAAAAAAGAAATAAAAGTAATCTATTTAAAATATTATTTATATGTTACAACATAATATATTATTTACAATCACATTGTTCGCGCTTACCTGTAATCGGCCGATAATGTTCACGCGGTACCTCGAATGAAGCCTTTCCTCCCGATTCATAACTCAAGATATTGGCAACTGCTTCATTCGTTATCTGAAAAAAAAAAAATATATTATGCAAGACACAGCAGACACACACAAATTGTCAAGTTAATCGATTTAACAAATATTTTTGTTTAAAATCCCGTGTGCACAACGTTAGGCAGCCAACGAAGTGCTGAAGAAGTTTTATGGAAATTGAAAAATGGATTGTCATTTGTATTTCTTCACGCTCGTGCGTGTATGAACGATTATTAAAAATTTGACGCGTCAATATTGCTAATAGTAATGTTATAACGCCGACATCGGTCTAATTAATCTCAATCTTTGCGATACGTGCAACACGCAGCTTATTCCATCTCACACATTCCACGTTTGTATAGGATATATTTTATTTGTAAATGTAAATAGTATATATAGTAAGAGTACATAGCATGCAATATAAAATCGTCTGTTTGTGATTCTTCTACATGTTCAACAATTTTAATTTAGCAATTGCGCTTCGAGTGAAAATATTCTTTAAAAATACATGTACGTGCCATGATGATAACTCTAGCACAATAAAGCAATTTCAGTTAGACGCATTTTATCGTAACACCATTTGTTTATAAATAGAGAATGAAGGACTTATTGTGTATTGAGAAAACTTGATATTTCCTCTTTGGCAACTCAATATACAGAAAGTTTCACGCGTAATATAACGGTCGAAGTTTGTCGAGGTCTAATCTATATTCGTTTTCCTTGCCCTTCTTCGCATTAAGCATTCGAGCAAGTTTATATGCTTTTATATTACTTCACAGTGCAATCGATCATGTTGCTTTTATTGTCTGAGGTGGAATCTTTTATTATGATTTTTAAATCGATGAATGAATAATAATTGCGTGATTACAAAGTACTTAGTAAATATCCGTAATAATAAACTTTGGCTCGAATCAAATGTTATTACTGCTAACAAACACACAATTAAAACGTGACACGATACGAGCATTATGTAACGCAATATTTGCTTGAAAATGCAAATAAATTTCCGTTCAATTAAATCCACTAAACATGTTTGAATAATAATACTTGAAAAAGTCAATCGAAACCCGTTTGTTTTATAATACAAAGAATCTTGTTTTTATATAATTCTCTACACTATCTCGTTTCTGTTAGTTTCACACTCGCCTGTTTGTTGTCAGATCGGAGAATTATGCTGATCATCGCTCTATAAAAAATAACTACGAGAATCTAAACCGCGCTTTTATGTGACCACATTGCAGATACAAAAAAATCCGGTTAAAAAGTCCACCGATAAAAGGAACGGTCGCGGATAGCGGCGTTACGACTTGAACGGGATAGCTCGTACAGCATTTCTCGTTGTTGCGTTTCGTTCGTATGCACAATGCGCATTTGTTATTTCGCGCCGCGGGGCAAAAATCGCGCAAATTGCATTTTCCACCGCGCGGTGTGCCCCGCTTCGCGCGTGTGCGAAACGAAAAATCCGTTATTTAATTAACATTATTTCTCGACTGTCGCTAGCGGATGTGGGAGCCGCTACGAATACCGCGTCCCCACCTGCCAGATAAACCTGTTTCGAGAGTAATTGCCCAAGTCTTGTGTCTGAATGATGGCCCTGGTGCGAATCGCAATACGGGCGCGTTTATCGAACGCGGTACCTAAGATAATTATCGCACATCGTTAATGTGACACACGAGGTCCCCGGTACCGTAATATAGGGTAGTTCGGAGTTTTCGTTCGTTCCTTTTAACCCTCTTTGGATACACAAGGAATTGATGTCGCTATAAAATAAAGCGTCATGCACGTTAGATTAAAACACGTAAGTTCAATTTCATTCTCTCATTTCTGTTTTTAGCTAACATCAATATAAGTATACAGTTCTATATCTTTTCGTCATAGAAATTATATAATCGAACAGCAAAATAATTTAGATTAAAAAAATTCTCTCGCTCGTGTGACTTCTTTTCTGTAAAAATTATAATGAAAACGCGCAAAAGATACAGCTTTACCTATATTATAAAACGCTGTAATAAAGTTGAGCTAATTAAGCTTTCGTCTTTGTGACACGGTACCTTGATGTTGCTTATTTCTGTCTCCTTCTGCAAGAGTGAAAAGAAGTCCAAACCTTAACTAACTAGCTAAGAGTGACTCACTTCTAAGTAGAGAATCAAAACTCATTATAAGTTAGCAAATGACGTCACTTGTAGTACAATTAGAAAGTTCCTAAACCCTCTTAGGTCTCGAAACTCTCTTTTTATCCTTTAATTTATTTTATAATACGATTCACTTGTATTGAATTTTGATTTAAATCTCTCATATTCTTAATTTAACGCTATTCTTTATATTAAAAAATAATTAATTCTTTAATGATTATTTTTATATATTATTAAATATATCTTTAATTTTATTGAAGTTTATTAGTACATATATTGTATATATAAATACCACATAAATATCATATATTAAATATATTTTTGCATTTATCTATAGCTATAAACATTTGAGTTATTGATCGATTGTCGAATAGTAGCAGAAAAATATAGCAAAATCTAAGATAATTAAGAAATTCATTTTCTTAATTAAGAAAGAGTTTTTTAATTGCGGAAGGAGCCTACGCGCGCGCGGTATACCGTGGTCTCTTGCAAAAGTAATTTTATTTTCACCAAGTTTGTTACGCTAAAATTCTTAAATAAATTATTTCTTCGAATCAGTTTCTTTTTATAAAAGAAAAGAAATAAAAACGGAAAATAATTAAATCATAAGTGTATGTGTAGAGATTTTGAGAGATCTTGTTAATATAAATTATTAAAGAAACTTTTTAATCAAGATAATTACAATACACTCAAGTAAATCACAATATTTCATTTAATCTAATTGTCATTTTTTAATCACTGCTTGCCGTGCATACATAAATAAAGATATCGTTTTAATAGTTTAAAAACATCGCAATTTATTCTCATTTAGAGATACTTCAATATCACATTTATTCTAATCACAATTATCTTGCCTGTTATCCTTAATTCAATCATTGTTAATTCAAGAATTAACCGGACGCAATAAAAGTCATGAAAATTGTAACATAGTACAATCAAGATGAATAATCGTCTACTTGTTTGTGTGACACGCAAATAAAGATAATATTAAAATATTTTTCGATAGTAATATATGGATAGTAATTATCATATATAAAATTTTTCAACTAAGTACTAATATACAGCTTGATAAGTGTTAAAAAATGATTTGTAAATTCCAATTATATCTCATCTCTTATTAAAAATATTGTTAATCTCTTTTCGTTACAGTATTACGATTATTCGGATTAACACCTCGCGTATAATTGCATTTTCAATTTTACATCTTCTAATAGTATTTTCAAGAATATATTGCTTCAAATTATATGGTTTATACATGTTTCATTTTATATATGTTGTATCTTAAATTTCAATATTTTAATCAAGTTTCTTCAAGATATTACACACTTTAATCTACAAGCAAATGATATATTCAAGCGATGCATTTACCTGTTGCTGACGGTGATCGTTGCCGATTGCTGCTTTCGCAACGTGAAACGTTGCACCAACGACGACGACAATGATGATAACCAGGAGGATCGAGGTTGAAATCGACTTGGAGAACATCTCTCACTGACGGCGAGCGGCGAGATCAGGAAGAGACGGAAACAGGCGACAACGCGAGCCGAGTAAGAACTGGAGAGCTTCTCCCTCGCGGCTGGATCGGTTGGATTGGCTGGATCGGCCTCCCTCGCCTTTCGATCGTTGGGGAGAGATCGAAGTGGCGGCACGAGAGATCGTGGGGGTTGCGGGTTGTGGGTTGCGGCGAGCTCGGGTCGAGCGCGGCAGGTGTTCTGATGGCGTCGCGACGCACGGCGTCCCTCTTATAGCGGCTAGACCGCACGGTCCGCACCTCGCACAGCCTCCTCGCCACTCTCGCCAGCCTTTTCGTCCTAGCTGCGCGCAACCCTCGAGCCCCGAGCCTCATTGTTACGCGCTCCACGACGCTCTTTACACGGTGAATTTGGAGACAGGAATATAATGTGCGCTTTGTCCGCTCCAGGAGGACAAAAGTGTTCCACTCGAGCGTTTTCGTCATTTATATATATATATATATAAAATATATATGACATTTTTATATGAAACAACTTTTTAGAAAATCGATATTTCATTAAAAATTTTACTGCCCCAGAAGAGAATGTCCGTTCTTTACAAATTCGTTAGTAGTATACATAACGGTACTTGAACATTTTTTCTTAAGACCGTCTTCGAGAGAGAGTTTCAGGAGGAAAATTTTTTCATTCTCTTGATCAGTGTGATAGAAGATTTAATAATACAATTTAAATACAATAATAAGTATAATAAATTAATAATCCGAGATGCACAAACTTCTTCTTTCTTTCTCTTTTTTTATTTCAAACCTCAACAAATTTGTATTTGCTGTATCATTGATTATCGAAATTTATGATGCATATTTCGATGTATCTAAGCTTTGCGCGTATCGCAAGCGAATGTCAAAGGGACAACAAGAATTATCGACAGATTCTTTTGCAGATGCGAAAATCACTATCGCAGCTCGCAGCGTTCCGCGTCAACAGCTATATATCGTATCGTTGGAGAGAGAACGGGTTGACATTTTAAATGTTCTTCGTTATTAATGTTTACAACGATGTTCGTCATCATGCACGCGTGTGTGCATGCAGCATGCGCATGTCAAAGTATGTAGTCAGAGCACCCGGCAGGAATACAGGATGTGCGCGTCATTCTGTCAGCAAGATGGACGTTAAACGATATCGCTCGATTAGCGCACTTTACCCTAGATATATATATATATATATTATATCTCTCTCTTTTGTCCCGACATTATCTCGTCCGGCTTTAATTTCAAAGTCGTAATCGAGATCGATGATGGTGGCGAGGAGTCGTCGCCCAGTCGTGGCTCATGGCAAAGTCCGTAAGCTTTACAAATGATTTTCCCCGTAACGAAAACACTAAGAAAAGGTGCATTATTACGTTTTCTTTACGCTCGAGCTAGGAGTGTAATTGAATGCGAACAAGGTCCGTGACGAAAACCGTTATAATTGTAATGAACGTATAATCACGTGACCGATGAGGACCCAAGGCAAGATCGAAACTAATATTTTAAACAAGTATACGCCGCGAATATTATAGCTGTAAATAATCATGCACCGTGAAAATATTGTGTCGCGTAAACATTTGCCGCTTTATAGCGATCTTGGTTAAAATAATGTATAAATGCAATTAATCTTATGTAACATATAACGGACGGCCGCTAGCCGTGCTTGATAGATAAATGTTCAAACCAATCAAAACTCGCATGAAATATACACGTCGGAAATAAATTCTGTTAAATCAATTTATAGAGTAATAATGTATTATATTATTTTATACAATCACAGAAATAAGCATTGACACAAGACTGATAATCTCTCATTTATTAATGGATTTACCCTCTATACGCAAAAACACATAAATTAAACCCTGAAGCAAAGATCAATATCTCAATACAGACTTCGGTTTTTTTATACACGATTGAACCAAGATAGTCTATAGACGTCAAAATCGATCGCTCTGCTTGACGGTATCTATTTAGATGTAAATGATGGACATTGTGTAAGCATGCTTTCCCATAGAAGTTAACTACGAAATGCGACGTATCTCCGACGACATTCGTGATGAATAAATAACCGCACAATTTACCGCACCAAATGCGATTGTCACCAAATTGCGGTAGATTATAACGTGAATGCCAATGTTTAACATACAATTTATATAACTGCCATCTGCCATTAGAATTATCGTGGCATCTGACGAGAGAATTCGTGCAATCAAACGATATCAGTTATTAATATTATTATCCATGATTGATGCGTCGCGATATTTGTACTTTGAGCGTCGTCCATGTAAATCCGAAAAAGAATTATTATTTTAAAACATGCGTATGCGCACGGTACTCGGAGGCACTTTAAGTGGCCGTTTGCGTGCGTGCATTCCTAGAAAAAAAAATGATCTTTTTTTTTCACAATCAGATGTGTAGACAACGCTCTTATGACAGACTGTATCCTCGTGCGAGATTCGTATGTCAGAACAAAACAGACCGGACTCTCATGTTTACGATTAAACGATGGTCACGAGGATGGGAACAAACTGCAAATAATACAGTCTATTTATGGGTCTATCAGTAATACAATTGCCGATTTGCAATTCTACCGCGGCAGATAAATCAACATGTGGGTGCCGGCGACCTAAAAATCTACAAATTTGTAAATACTTTCAAATATCGATCCTTTGCGCGCGTGATGATAAATTTATACAATTAATAACAATTATCTATGAAAATGGAGTTTTATTGAGACTATATAAAAAAAATTTAGAAGAGAAAAATATTTCACTGGATCAAAGATGTTTTCGAAGTTTGTCGGCGGATAACTCGAGTACGCCTTTCTATTATACGCTGTATGATAAATAGCGTAAGACGAAATGAAAATTGTAAACCGCTTTGCATGATCAAACAGCTTACGGTAAAATGTAGGGCGATGAGTAAAACGTCTCGAAGGAAAAACAGAGCAGCAAATCGCTATACGTGATCATTAATAAAATTCAAGAGCAATGCCATGAATAATTCAACTTCAGGAAACAATCCCGATTGTGCTGTCTCGTTTTGCCGCTTATATTTATATCGATGAAAGTACAATGCGCGTCGCGTTGGAACTTTCCTAAATGACTTGTACTTGAAACGTTCCACTAAGAACTAAGGCGAAGACTTAAGGACGCGGAGGTATACCGGAGTATACCGGATAATGTTCTTCCTCAAACACCTGATGACTCCTGTCATGCCAAGCGTCCGGGACATGATGGTATAATCCATAATTGACGCCACTGGTGGCTATCTTTTTCAGGCCTTGTATGCTAGACAGTATAAGGGCCATTTTGGCGAGAATCAGAGCCTTACCGCCCAACACCGCGAGGAATTGAAAACCCATCGGCACTAGGATCGAACCCATCAATAGCAGGCCCATCATCATCAACGGGAACATGTAATTTCTACGACGTTGGCGTTTTCGACCTAAGGGATGCAAATTAATTTTAAGTTTCACAGTTTATTATGCTGTAATCCACGTTACGACTCACCTTGAACGACATTATTGTCCGAATTTCGCGCGGATGCTTTAGCAGCTGTATTAAATATATGATCGACGTCAATTTTGAAAGCGTGAGTCCGTAGGACGCGTGTCATTCGATTCCAAATGATCGCCGACCAGCTGATGTCCTCCTCTTCCGACCCATCGAAATTATCTCTGTCGAGAATCGCTGCGCGTGTTTTAATCGCAAATATAATTTTATTCGAAGAGTTTGCAACAACATGCGCGATATGCCGATTTAAACGTAATATTATAAATTTTGCGAATGAAGAACAGTCGTACGTATTGATTTAATATTTCTTTTTTTACAATCTCTTTAGGATTCGTTTCGCAAAATTAGTTTCGAAAAAAATACGTAAATTTTTACGTGCAATTGCATCCGCAAATTGACATTACCAGCTATAATTACAAAATCATACGCAATATTTCCTTCATGTCGCTCGGTATTGTTGTTCCAAACCCTTATTATTTACGTAGTTAATTGTATAAAGTAGTATTTCTTAATGTATGATATCCATATCTAAAAGTAATTTCGAAAAAGCAAAAGCGTGCCGAAAATACATATAATAATAGATGCTTTTCTCTCTTCTCTCATATTTTCCATTATTATCAAAGATAATTGAAAGTTTTGAGTACAAGGCTGAACTTTAAGCACGCGGTAGATAACGCATTCTTCCGCGAAATTCAACGAATTCTAATATAACAAATTACAATGTTACTGTAGCAAACTTCGATGCATACTAATTTATTGCAGCAAGCTCCGATGAAATTCCAGCTCCCTTGACAATATCTCCCTGATTCGCATACCTTTAGCCTTGAACCTTTATCGGGCAGAATTCTATTTCTGATCTACTTCCCTACTGCGCCTATTTGTTCTCTCTTTCTCTTCCTCTCTTTAATTAGATAATTATAGATTATAAAAATCAACTTACTTATACTCCGTATTGTTTTCATCGTTTGGACGAAGTCGTATTAAATCGACTCCGTCGTATATCGTAATAACATCGTCGTCGAGGAGGGTATCTAAGGTGTCGATAGCTCTCTGCTGCACACATTTTCTAAAAATATCCAATAATTCATCCTGGTCGGAGCTATTCTGGGACAGCGATGGGCAATTCTTGATTATGGACCGTAATCCAGAGTACCATTTTGTTTTATCGTCACAGCCGGCCCTTACGACCGCAGTCAGTGTGAGGGCAAGGACATGGAAAGCACGAGGGTGCATCTGTATTTAAACGCATACAAGCCTCTCAGGATCAACGATATCAATGTGGGTTAGTGACGCAGTTCTAGCTACATTTCTTCTCTTTCTCTTTGTTCTTTTTACATGGTGTTCCTGACTAAAAATTAACTTTATTCGTTTTAAACTGTACACTTTTTTCGAGCTAAAGAAAAAAATTCTGTGAACAATTTCAAATTCCTCTTTTAGCAAAAATGTGAAAATTGGCAAAAGAATACATATATAGTTTGAAGAAAATAAGAGACACTGTTTCATGTGAATGCTGAACAAATATTTCTAAATTTACTTTAACGAACAAAATTTAAAAAGTTCAGAATCGAAGAAAAAAAGTTAAAAAAAAAAAAAAAGTTTTCCGAAATTGCATTACTACCATGAAAAGGTACTTTTGTCTTTAAATTAAAAATATGTATTTAAGATTTTTATTATCTCTTTTGTTTTTCGAAAATAGAGATTATTTGTAAGTAATATCTGATGAACAAAAAAATGTTATCAACAATATCAACTTCAAAACTGTAATCAAGTTCAAAAATATTCTGAAACAAATATTTAAATTCAAATAAAATCCATCAGAAGAAGTATTAATAACATTTACGATGTTTGCACGTGTTCTACTTTCTTCCCCTATTTTCTTATCTTTTATTCCGTCGACAATTTCATCTATGTCAGTAATACTATTATATATTTTACTTATTTTCTTCTTCGATTTCTTAAATATATGCGCGTAAATTGTTAAATGACAAAATAAAAGTACAGCAACAAAGATATGCACTTCATTTAAAAAAAGATATATATAAACTCGGAAGTGATGGAAAGCATGTACAATTCAATCATTCTGCTATCAAAAATTTATCATAAAAATTTTTCACGGCATTTAATTGCTTATAATAATGTATTTTGCAAAAATATTATTTTTGAATTGACACAAATATAATTTTAATTTTTCTCTACATTTATTTCTGTAATTAACAGTATTATTAATTAATCTGCCTAATCATTAATCCGGTACCTAATAATAATTAAAAAGAAATTTCTCATACTTATCTTTTATCACATATTATTTATTGAATTTTTATATTCTATTAAAAATGTGTGACGTACTCGAGCAAATTAAGAAAAATGGTAGATAAAAAGTTTTCAGAAGAACAATCTGAAAAGACTGAGACCGCTCCAAATTCACGTAAATATCCATAGATAGCTTTACCTGGAAAAATCTGCACTCCTCCGGAGACCTCTTCACGAACGGACACGTCGCGGTGCACTGCGAAAGACGGTCGTGCGGGTAGTGCATTGCGTACACTTATACGTGCAGAAAATAGACTATGATGCCGTGCAGGTAGTCATTACGAGTCATCGAAGGGCATCAAGGTAGCGGTCAAAAGGCGGCCGGACTTAACGCTCGACCGACCATTCTCCGCAATCGTTGGCAAAAACTATGTTAATGCCTACTATATGATCACCCGGATATTACTATTTTCTTCCCGATGATGGATATAATTAATCGATTTCCGTCGCAGAAAAAGTATTTCAATGATAATTACCCTTGCGAATATATTTACGAAAGTTTTAGAGAAACTCTGCGAAAAAAGTAGACAATTTAAAAATGATCAATGTCTAAATAAAAAAAGATTAAGCATTTCTATTCATAATTTTTTAGATCAGTTTGAATTCTGCATTGCTACGTTGGATACACAAAATCCCGAAATCCATAAATTTGAAAAATAAGACAACTGCTCAAAAATATATAAAAAATGCCACACTGCACACAATGACATATAAATGAAATTTATATTAGATCAATTAAAAGCAGCCAAGTTAAAATTTCCGGTTTAACTGTATATTTTTCATTTGCAACCGTAATAGCAAATTATCAATAATATTACATGTTTAAAATTTATGAATATAATTTAGTTCAAATTATAAACTCAATACATATTTAAAGTGGTAAATACATATAATATGTGACATACATATATTGATCACTAAAAAAGGTCAAGTCTTAATTCATTTAAATAAAAATTTTCATTATAAATTAAGTTGCTGCTAATAATATCTCGAATAATAATCATTTTCATCACGATCAAGATTAAATAATTAATAACTTATTTATCACGATTCTGAGAATGCGATTTATTCGATTAATTCTAAATATTATCTAAAATAATCAAAACTAAATACATAATATTAACTTAAACAAAGAATGCAGGCATATGAAATGTTTTAAACTGTTCGATATAAAAAATGCAAGAGCTGATTTCTTCATGTTTTAAATAATTTACAAAATGTTAGAGCTAAGCAAAAAACTTCATGTTTAATTTGTATTTGATTTAATTTGTAAAGGAATTTTTAATTAAACATTCTAAATACACACAAGTATTCTTTTATTAATTAATATACAAAAATACTCAGTCTTTTAAAAATATTATATATACAAATTGCCAGACAGAGAGAGAAAAAGAACCTCTGTCATGTGATATGCACATGTTATGTTTTACAAATATAAGAATTGTAACTGCATACCGAGTAATTGTCTTCTGGTATTGACTCGCAATCATCGTGAACGTTAGACATTGCACTCTCATTAGGCTTAGTTCCCTTAACACGACACTTGTTTCTAGGCATACCAGACGTGATGCATAACTCTAGTAAGGCCCATTCTTCCGTGGAAATCAGCGAACCTTCTTCACTGAGGGAACTTGCTGAACTATGGCGCGAAGGCACCGTGTTAGATTTCACTGTGTTGTGATTTTTGCACGAGTAATCGTCGTCATTTTGGATTCTGTTACAAATCGGCACGCATTTCACATCGCGAGATCGCATATACAGACTGTCAACGAAATTACCGTTTTGACTTTCCGTACGACGAAGCGGCGACCTTCGAGCACAATGCGGCGAGTTGTTTATCCTGTCGCGCGTACCGTTATCACAATTTTTTAATGTCTGACCGGAGGTCTGTGCTATATTACTGCTTGATGCTTTCCCGGGGAAGTGGTTAAAATTGCCGGATACGTTTCTGGCAAAACGCACATCCGTCGTGTTGATATTCACAGATTTATACAACGATGGTGAATATAGCGCGGCATTCCTGGCAGAATGAGACTTGTTCGCAAAGTAGGAAGCCGAAGGGTTGGAAAAGTTGCCTGTAACTTTCGAAGGTGGTTCGGATTTTTTGGCTGTGGATGTCATTGCTGCAGACGGCATGGAATTTAATGCCTGAAAATTAATTTATATCATCATACAGTGTATATATACAATATCAAATATTAGAACATTTATTCTAAGTATGATATAGAATATCCCAAGTGTAAAACAGAAAAGTGTTCTTTTTTAGTGTAGTCTTTAATATATTCGTTATTTAATATCTGTCAAGAAATGCTTTTGTGTATACCTTATTATTTATACATAAATAACTTACTTTTGGCATACCAGACCTAATACATTGTGCTAACATGATATCTTCTTCTTCTTCAGAAAGTCCAACATTGTCTTCGAAAGGTAAGAGTTTCTTTGCTATACTTTTCTTTTGCTCCACGTATCTTGGCTGAAAAAATGATGAAGTGGAGGGCAGCTGTATATTCATCGTTGTAGGATTTTCTGCTGTTTGTGCTAACGGCGAACCAATTGACGGTGATAATCTGAACCTTGCCTAAAAAATAAACAGTCTGATAAAAAATATAATCAATAATTAATTACTGTATGTAGTATAGAACATTCGGTATAAACGGATGCAAATATTAATTTTTCAGTTCTAAAACAATAACCTTTGGCATTGCAGACTGTATACACTCCGTCAAAATTGCATCATCGTCTGAATGATTCAAGCTATCGTCTGAAAATTCATCTGGATGTCTCAATGACGCACTACCTGGTGATTTGGGACTCAATATAGAGTTTTTATTTCCATTATTTGTATCAACGGGTGAAGACGATGGTGTACCGCATATGTTAAACTTATGCGATAATGTTTCCGATTTTTTATCGAACAGAATGCCATTTGTTGGAGGTGGAGTTATCTGTCTTGCCTATGAAATAAAAATTATGATAAACAGGTTAGTTTCAACGATGATTTTTTTACCTGTTACATAATACACACGCGTGACACTTTTTAAATTATATCTTTAAATGTCAACGCGAGATATTTTTTGAGCAGATTCTATGGCTAGATTAAATATTGTAAAAAGAAAAAAGATAATTTATAATGAGACTCTAATTCTATATATACGCTTTAGTTTATAAAAGACTGATAAAAAAGTGAAATGAGATTGTAGTAGGAGGGAACCCATCTTGAAAATAAGTAAATATATAAAATACAATAACTAATTGAAAAAGTTAATACCTTAGGTATGCCCGATTGAATACATTCATCTAATATTTTCTCATCTTCGCCCGAAAGATTGGAATTTTCATCAAACAAGTCATTTCTGTGGGAATTGATTTCGGCTGATTTGTCTTGCTCACACACAATCTTCTCCTCATCCTCCTGTACACTTGGCATTGAGAGAGCAGACAGATTGGATTGAGATCCCACTGGAGAGATATCTGCGGGCGTGTCCTCCGTACAATACACATGTACGGTGTCTGAAGCAACAATTTCCATTGCAGTCCTATTCTTCGAAGTACCAACAGGTGTCTTGACTGGAGTCGCGGGTGATTCCAATCTGGTTGGGATAGACGTTCTCTGATATGGCACTAAGATGTTCGTTGACTCTGATTGTACAGATTTCTGAGAGTTCAGAGACTGTCTATATCTGTGTAAATACATTTGTAAAGATTTTATTTTAAATTATCTAATAAATTCTTTTTCTATAGTATATTACCTGTTAGTTTGCATTCCCATGTTAATACAAGCAGCCAACATATCCTCGTCATCTTCATCGCCGTCACTTACTTGTTCCTCTTTCACGTTGTTCTCGGGACTATTTATTTTCATATTAAGCATATCTTTTTCAAGTACATGAACATCTTTCTCATTTGTATCAAATACTCCTTCCATTATGCAATACGTCTTGGTGTCATTAGGTATTTTGACTTCGTCATCAATTGTAAGAGAACTTAGACTGGTTGCACTCGAAAATTCAATTGGCGTTGATTCTTCCTTGAAAGTGGCAATGTCATCTTCAAAAACACTATTTCTCGTGACATTCGGTTTAGAAAATACTGCAACAGATATGAAATTTAAATTTATATTAATATTATTATTATTATCATCATCGTCGTATTGGTGATTAATAGTATTGCCTACATAAATGTCGGACTGATGGTCTTACTGCTTCTTCTTGTATTTTTGATATAAATTCTGCATTCTGAGTTTTATGATTACGTGGACTGGGTAAAACTGTTTGTGTGGGTGAATCAGGCAGTTCACTGGGTGAGACTACACCACTGGTTCTACGGCTGAGGAAATAATAAATAAAAATGGCATTATTTTATGTACAATTGAAGAATTAAAATTGTATTAAGTAAACAAGATTTAAAATATTTCCTGAGAAGTAGTAATCTTGAAAATAAAATACAATTATAATATTAATGTTTAATATAAATTTTGTATTTTAGATTTCTGTAAGTTTTACATTTTCAAATAAAACTTACCTAAAGTCACTGATCACAGAACTACGATCGTCATGTATAGAATATTGTTCAAAACCACTCAACGAACCAAGCGAACTACAGCGTGAAAACATTAAAGGAGTTTCTTCTGCATAGTAATCTTGGCCACCAAATGTCACCATTTTTCCTGTAATATATGGATATCTTGTTGTGCCAACATATTATACTTAATACACATTTGTTAAAATTATATATAGAAACGTACTTTTATATATATTTTTATTGTTAATTTAATAAGGGATACAAACCTTCTTTGTCTAACACACGTGGGCTATTCTTATTTTCAAAAGAATTATCGCTCACCGATGACAACTCGATTTGATTGCTATTCAATCTCACACTGTGATCATTATTTTCCAACTCTTCCTTATTCACAGGAGGAGGTGAATCTTCTTTCAATATAACTTCCGTGCTATTATTCTGAGGAGTCATCGCGCTACTCAGAGAACTAAGCGAATTGGCACGCGAGAAGCCACGAGACGTTTCTTCTTCTTCATAATAATTTACTATCTTCTCTGGAGTTACTTGTCCAGGATTAAGAACCACTGTATCCTTTGAATTGTCTTCTTCAAGCTCTTTCGTTTGTGGACCATCTTGCTCGTCGCACGTAAGAGCTTCGGTCTGTTCGACAAAGGACGTGGATATCTTGCTGGCTACTTGGTTCGTCTTTTTTGGCACCTTCTTCACAAGTACGTTCTCTTTTATATCTTCAACTCGAAGATCCGACATGGAAGTAGCTGTGGAAAAGTTAAAGGGAGTCTCATATGGCGTTCCCTCTGTGCAATAAGTCTTGACGGTATCTTCTTGTTCGCTGCCAGCAAAGTACTCATTGTTCTGCTTCTCCTCCTCGTCAGTGTCGTCCTCAGCGTATCGCAGGCTATAATCCGTAGGCTGATCAAGATCGGTTTCCGCATAGTCGCCAAACAGGTCCACCTTGTTGTCGCGCTCGTCGAACTCCTCTTTCGCGACGCGGCTCGTTTGCGATTCATCGGCCAGGCGTTGATTCTGCGGCACAGCATTTCTCTCGACATATTTCTTGCTATAATCGACCGGTTGATCGTTCACGTCCTCGTCGTATGTCTCCGCGCCATTCATGTCCATACTGGCGGCAGATCTCTAACAGCGAGACTAGTCGAGATGCATCGTGTTGAGTCTCCTAAAAGAAAGCGATCACAAAGATAACTTGTAGCATTTTGCGACTAGCAGCGTCATAACGATTGAGTGACAAGTCACAAGATATCGAATTTTCGACAACAATATTATAACCATTGACATTCTCCATTCAATTTTCCTAACACCTTTCTGCATTAAAAAGTTTATACGTTAAAAGCGTACATTGTTATAAATGAGCACATAACAGGACAGATGCCACAAAAATAGCCCGAGCGTCTCTCATGTCAGATTCAGGTACACACTTTAGATGCTTGAGGAAGCTAAAGTAAATAAAGAGAGAGCTAGAGAGGCAGAGGATAAATGACTGGCGCTGGCGAGTGGCGCGACGCGCGACTGGCGTGTTTCTTTCTTGTTTCTCTTTCTTTGCGCGCCCGCGCAGTGGCGTTCGCGAAACGCGAAACATTCCTCGAGTCTCCAGAAATTCTCTATTCCGTAGCCAATCAACACGTTTGAAAAATTTTTCGCATTCCGTTAAAGACAAAGATTTCGAAAAAGACGCGGCCACTTTTCTTTTTTTAATGTTCTTCAAATCTTGCGCTTTCTATTTGCTTTTTATTTGCTTTCTATTTCGATCCACTTTTACCACTTTTACTATCTACCACTTTCATATTTGAACGTAAACATACTTTATTAAGACACGAGTTAAAATTTTCTTATCGGATATAGTATCGAGAGACGCAAAGTTATTACTTTGCCGCGCCGCTGTTTATTTCTACTCGCAGTTATACTTTGGACTTTGGATGCATTTTAATGTATGTAACGATGTTTAGGAAATTGAAAATATAAGAAGGTGGTAACGTGAACAGCCTGTTACGCAATAAGATTATGTTTGCGCTAGGGCAACATCCGCAACACACCTAACGTAACGACACGACGATAACGCGTATGTGAGACGCAGCGGATTGGTCGATTCCTCGCTTAGAAGCTGACGCGATAGGCCGCTCGTGACACGTGCGCGCGTGCCGCTGATTGGCGCGCCGATGCCGCGCCGATGGGTGGTCGGGCGGAGGCTCTATCGATTTAAATTTGGTTTGCCGGTGCGCGTGTCAATAGTGGACGCGGAGCCGTCCGAGTCGTAGCCGAGCGCGGGGTTTAGGGTTAATTTCTCTCCGCGGTATTCCAAGCGGGTTGAACAATAAGCTCTTTATCAGCAGCGGATATGTCGGAGCAAGAGAAGCACCGGACGAGCGCGAACAAGCCGATCGAGTTTGAGAGCGTCGTGCCGAAAATCAGGTCAGTTTCGCGTTCGGGCGGTACAGCGGTACTCGCTCCTCCGCTCCTCGGGTCGGATTCGCCTCGCCTCACTTGGGCTCACTCGCCTGTCGAGCGTCGAGGGCCAGATGCGCCCCTGTATCGTACATGCGCGAATGCGCGTAATATATATATACGGGGCACATGGGAATCGTGTCGCACACCGCAATCCGCAATACCGCACACGCGTGACCTAACGCGCCCACGCTGGCCACGCGCGTGCAGCGTGCACCAGCGTGCACTTAATCGCGACCGGCGACCGGCCACACCTCTCGCAGCTGTGTACATACCCTGTGTGCACTTTACGTGTGTAAAAATTCGTGACTCATTGTCGACGTTATGACATGACTCCCCCTCCCCCTCCCCCGCGTCTCGGGTCTAGGCTCGAGTGACATTGTCATGTAATCGTAATGTCGATCGATAAAAGACTTTCCGTGTGCCCCTTTTCTTCCTTCCTTCCTTCGTTATTCTCTCGTTATTTGCGTGAATAATTAACTGCAGGTTCTTTTTTTATCGCTCTATTTTTTTTTGTTATCGGTAGAGACGTTATATAGCGGCTCGAGCGGAATAACGGCAAAAGCGGAGGAATGGACGTACGCAAATTTCGAAAAATCATGAAAACGTACAATTTTTTTACGAACCGCGCTCGACCGAGCCGGGAGCCCTCGGTCACGTGACAAACGTGTGCGCGGCACACAGGCCGAGAGTTTGAAATATTTCGAGACTCGCGCATGTCGCGGGTCGCGAGATATAATTATATTCGGCTTTCGGTCTTTTAGACCACTCACGTCTACGTTGCTGTTGGTGTTTAAGGCAGCAGTTGTTAAGATGGAACGGCTGGGGCTACAAGGATTCCGGGTTTCGCCTCAACGACAGGAGCGTGATAGAGTTTATTGGTGACAGGTGAGTTTCGTAAGACCTTTTGTCTCTATACCGTTTTGGAATCTTCACCGATTAACTTTCGATATCGGTTCGATTCCATCGTATCGAGCGTAACTGCTATTAAATGTTGCGTAAAGACAACATTAAGAACGGAAGTGGAGAAATATCATAATGTAAGTTTAAAATGTACGTTCTTTTTAAGTTAACCAAATTATGTATTGTGATTTACGATGGTGCGTAAAGATAAGAAACGAGAAAAAAATATTTAAAAGTCATGATTCAAGTATATTAATAATGATTCAAATATAACATTCAGTTATACCACTAAATATATAGGAAGAATAAAAAATAAATGTTTACTACTTAGAGGAGTGCTATTAAAAAGTATAATGAAGATATAAAAGATATTCAAACGTAAGAAATATATTTTATTCGACTCGTATTCGATTCGTCATAATATTTTGTGCGTTTTTTTGTCTTCCAAATTACATTGGAAATACATT
This sequence comes from Temnothorax curvispinosus, assembly GCF_003070985.1. Lineage (NCBI taxonomy): Eukaryota > Metazoa > Arthropoda > Insecta > Hymenoptera > Formicidae > Temnothorax > Temnothorax curvispinosus. The sequence goes on along the minus strand of NW_020215876.1, from coordinate 140,117 downwards.
TCGATTCTCGATTTTTTGAGTAGTTTTGTGACCTTTTTGCTTCTGATTTTTAAAAAATTTCGCTCCCAAGGCTTAAGGCGCGGCAAATGACGCGCGATAGTTTTTTTTTTAATTTTTTACATATTTTTTAACCTTTGCGTGCTGACTATATTCAGTCAGACTTGCAACACACAGTTCTGGTTGGAGTAGTAAAATCTCCTCCCTCCCTCTAATTAATAGATTTAATTAGGACGGAGGGAGGGGATTTTACTGCTCCAAACAGAACTATGGCCAGTATTCATAGTCGGTTCTTATTTTAAGACCGTCTTAAGTTATGTCTTAAGATACTAATACGGCTCTGTAAATGATTAATGACACCTTAAGATCGTACTTAAGACGGTCTTAAATATAAGATTCGACTATAAATACTGGCTTATGTTGCAAATCCGACAATAATGACAATATAGTCGGCGCGCTGTTTCCTAAGATTGGAAAATATGTAAATAATTTGCAAATAACTTTCGCGCCTCATTTACCGGGTTTGGCGCTTAATTAGCCCGTTTCTCTCGTATCCGTATAAAGTACAGATTTCGATGAATATAGGTATCCATAGCATCGAGAGATTTTAGCTTGCTAAATGTATACGTTGAACGTTGAAATTCTTGCGTATTATCTCGTTTTCTTATGTCTATCTACTGGCTAATTATATTTATTCAATTACTGGCAAGGGCGTATCGTTAATGCATGTTGCGATGTCTTATAGCGTATGTACACCTTTTATTTGCACTTCTCGAGTGATACTTATTAGTATTGCGTTTCGCCATCAGCGAATCAATTGAAGACTTTGTCTGCATAAATTCCTAAAAAAAAAGGAAAAAACATATGGGAATGGAATTGCCATTAACACTGTAACGATAATTATTTCAAAAAGAAGTTTACCAGAAAAATATGTTAATACTTCGTAATTTTGATGATATTACGTTATCAGAACGTAATTACATTTAAAAGTGTATAATCGTATTGCGTAACGTAAATAATAAAACAACATATTTTAATGGCATATTTTAGAAGTTAATTAAAGACGAAAATCTCTTAATATGAAAATATCGAAGTCATCATAAATAAAAAAATAGTATTTTAATTTATAATTTCTTAAAAATTATTATTTTTGAAGTCTAAATTTCGTTGAAGTCTAAATTTCTTTTAGCATGATGATGCATTAGTGATTGTAATCGTATGATATCATAAGTAATAGAAGTGATAAGAATTTCATTATCAAAGTTGCTTAGTTTGTTTTATAAGATACGTGATACCAACTGTATTTCGAGCCAGAATTGCAATGTAACATAAAGAATTTAAAACATCTGTTGCTAAAGAATAATTTCAAAACGAATTTCTGTACGAATAGCAAACGTGCAGTTAACGTAAAAAAAAGACGATAATTATGTGATATCTCATCGTCTTTTGAAACAATTATAGATATTTATGATAATTACTGCTTTATCGTCTTTATGTCAATAGCTGATAAAAAGAACTTTTTTAGCCTCGTTGATAAACATATAAATAACTCCAGCCACTTAGTCATCCTAATATAAAGAAGACGAAATAAAAGATCAATATAATTTATTTTTCTAAATGTTTTTTTAAAAGGCTACATCTCTTAAGTCGATACATGACTGTTTGGCTGCTGTTCATCTTTAGCGATTAATTATCTCGACTTGCGTTTACTTCCTTCTAAGAGCACGTATTGCGGACAATCGGAAATTGTTCTAGCATGTATTGTAATCTCGTACACGTTTAACTTGATTAGAACATATGCTACGTAAAGGTCAGTTTCCCTGTAAATAGTACGACGTTTGATATATTTTTTAGATATCCCATTGGAAACCGGGAGCTTCCATATTTCACAAAATGGTGCGAAACAACTTTCGATATAATATGGGAAATGAAGAACACGCCTCAAAATTTACCGAAGGACTTTCCAGAACCAATTCTTTCTGCAGAATTGTTAGAAGCGATCAAGGAATTGACGATCGACTATTCAACCAATGGTATCGATCGTCTGTTTCGAGCACACGGTCACACGTTGCGAGAAATTTATCTTTTGAAGTACAGCTCCTTCGAAAGGATACCGGATATTGTCCTGTGGCCCAGTAAGTTGATACTTATTCATCCTTGCCATACTGCGATAAATAGGCGGAGTTTGATCGGAGTTTGTACTAATCCATACAATATTGGCTTTCAAAAAATATCTATTAATGAGATAATATAATCGTTAAATTAAAAAAAAAAATTTATTTCTATATCTTTTTCAAATAGAAAAACAAAAAAATTTATATAAAAAGAAAAAATATTTAAACGAATAGAGATAATCTTCAAATATTCGAAACGGTTCCATCTTGAAATAAGTTATTATGATAAACATAAAATGTCTTTTTAGGAACGAAATAACGCACTGGAAATATTTTTCAAATAATCATTAAGAATTGCGATTAAAAAGAATTAAAATAAAACGTGTTGTACATATGTATAATATACATATTGTTGTACACAAAACAATTGCGTATAGAAATTTCTTCCGTATGTCAATCTTTTTTTCTGCAAGCAATAATCAATGTATGTTATTACTCCGCCTATTTAATTGTGTCGTAATGCAATTGTAGAGTGCTACTGGCGATCTTTTGCCATCTTGAATTATAAGTATGTGTCTGATGCGTATTGATATATTTTTTATTTTGTTGAAAATATTTTTTTATTTTGTTGAAAATAGCGATAAATCTATTGTTTATGCTTGTCTTAATAAAATTTACTGTGTAATGAATAATAACATTATTTTTTAATTCAAAGTTTAATTCGAAATTATTTTTTAATACGAAATATCCTTAAAGTCGTGTACGATTAATTTATTTCTGTTCAATTTTAACTAATGCAAGAAATTACGTTAATCAGTTTCACTGATTTTATTTTTAATGTCACATTATTATATAGCCATCTATATACATGATTACATAGATTTCATCAAATATTTTATTCGATGTAATTTCAGTTAGTTTGGATCAGATAATTTCGTTATAAATTCGTAAGATTTTTTGTTGCGCACACATAAAAATCCAAGAAATTCAAATGATCTTCTCGGTGTCATAAAGCGTGTTAAAAACAGCATACTTTGCATACTTTGAAATCCACCGAAATAAATCAATATTGCATGTGACATACGAGTTATAACAAGAATAATAAATAATATATTTCTGCTTATGTGCTCAAGGTTGGATATTTAACCGAACTAATATGCAAGTCTATCCTTTCACTTTCACATATAGGTGACAAGATTGTCCAGAATTTAAAGCGTAAATGACAGTTACTAAATAGAAATACTTATCTACTAAATTAATAACAAGTGAAAAGTATTGAATTAAGACAGATTACAAAAATTAACTTTATTAAAAGTAAAATTGATATAAATGACTTGCATTTTCCGTGCGCGTGGAATCATATATATATATATATATATCGATTAACATAAATCAAAAGCATGTTTTGATCGAGGTCAGAAAACACTTAATTCATATTTCATTATAGAATATGAATATAGAATTATAGAATATACATAAAAATATCTCGTGAATTATTTATTTTTCTATGATCTCATGCTATTATGTATAATGGGCAGAACTTTTTTACATAAGAAAACAGCATGATTCCATTTAAAAAAATGGGAATAGTCCGCTTCTGATAAATCCAAGAATCCTATTTTATGAAAAATTTTCACAATCTTTAAGTACCACAAAAAATGTTGTTACCAATCACTTGTGAGTTATGAATGTCCCTGATAGCTTCTGAGAAAATAACATACTTTGTGTTTCCCATTCTGCATAAGTGCATTTGCTTATGTATATTTATTACTGCGTATGAGTGAAAACGTGTGTTTTGGTTCTTCCTTTCGTGGGAAAATTTTCGCTGTGAGGTGTCCTCTATTAATATTCATACCTACAGAATGCCACGAGGATGTCGTCAAGATTGTCAATATGTGCGCACACTATGGGGTCGTTTGCATACCTTTTGGCGGTGGAACCAGCGTCAGCCGCGCGACGTGTTGTCCTCCGGATGAACGTCGCACGATAATTTCATTAGACACGTCACAAATGAATCGGATATTGTGGATAGATAGGGACAATTTGTTGATATGCTGCGAATCAGGCATAATTGGTCAAGATCTGGAACGATTACTTCGCTCCGAAGGATTTACATGTGGTCACGAGCCCGATTCTTATGAGTTCTCCAGGTACGTGAAGTCTAATATCCGATTAGAGTATGCGTAAAGTCGAGTTTCTCGTTTCTGTACGAATGCATGGTACATCGAGATACATATTGTTAAGATAAATACTTTCTGTTAAATAATAAAATTTGACAAATTTCTTATTACCTAATATTTTCCATATATTTAAATTGCAAACCTTTACACTGACAATTATTTTTTCTATTACCATTCAAATAAAAAAATCTAAATTTTTCTATAAAATTAATATATTATATAGACTATTTCTTATCATTTGCCTCAACCCTGGTTAATAAATGGAAACGATTCCTGCTTAATATAAATTTAGTTATAATTTTTTTAAATTTTAATTCACGAATTGAATTTAAATTATAATTTCGTATAAAAGTAATTTTATTTATCAAGATACATAATATGATAAGGTGGGTGTAATAGGTACTTTGAAAAAAGGGTAGTACAAAACACATATTTAGCCATAAAATCACATTAATTAAAAAAAGCTTTTTAGATTAAATGCACAATGAATAACAAACAATTAGTAGTGTCTTTCTGCATGCTGCATAATGACATTAGTGAACTTTAAACAGTTATTGCATATATACTTATATCTATATATGTGTATATATATAGAATACATACATAAATAACATATTTATAGATACATATGCAGTATCTGATATACACATATATATGATAATATTTGCGATGACAAAAAACATACTTTGATTTCGTTTCTTACAGAACTCGATATTGATTTGTCAGCTCACCCCTGGTTTCCATGCACGCATTGCCGCGTGTTAAGTTGCGCATCAAACGCGCGCGTTTGAAAAAAGCACGCATTTGATTGTGTAATCTGTGAAGAGATGCATGTTTGACGCGCGTTATTATAAGTTATTATAATGCGCGGAAACGCGTACAACGGAAACCAGAGATCAGAGTGTGAGCTATTTTAAAATGCATTTAAATGCATAGCATGAAAAGCAAACAAGACTCATTTTTTTCGTACTATACATCGCCATAAAACATATCGCCGCGTACATACACACACACACACAATGAAGCGTTAATTTTTTAAATTTAATATTTATATTTGTTATCGCACCAGAAAAACCATACAACATGATCAATAATATTAGGTTATTTTGTAAATTTGTATATTTTTTTGTAAACGTAAAAAATATTTACATATTTTTACGGTAATTCAGGGTTCAGTTAAAGTACTATAAAAATGTGTCCCTGTTGTAAAGCACAAAATATAAACTATGAAAAGGAATCGAATTATCTTATTTAATTGAAGATAAATAATATTACAATATTTCAAATATAAGATACAAGACATGACTGCAACTTTCAATCAAAATACAAAATGCATCAGTATTCTTGAAAAGTTAAATTAATAAAAGTATATGTAACTTGTATCCTTTGAAATATCTCTATATCTATTTACATATGTATACTTGCATACATAAATATGTAGATATTTCAAAGATTTGCCTCAACCGTATTTGAAACTCAACCCTGACTAATAAAGTAATAAATCAGTATTTAAAAGTTTTTCTTCACATGTGCGAAACAAAATTTCGAACGCACGGAAAGCTGAAAATAGCTTGTCTCGAATAGTTTAGGTGGATGGGTGGCGACTAGGGCAAGCGGCATGAAAAAGAATACGTACGGCAACATTGAGGATTTGGTCGTGCGGATACGAATGGTCACTGGAAGAACAGAGGATCCTGTTATCACTTTGGAAAGAGGTAGTCTGGTACCTCGCGCGTCTTGCGGCCCGGATTTTGATCATATGATACTTGGCAGCGAGGGAACGCTGGGTATTATCACGGAGGTCGTACTAAAGATAAGACCGTTGCCACGAGTGGTGAAATACGGCAGTATTGTGTTCCCACATTTTCTGAGCGGTGTTCACGCGTTACGAGAGGTGCGTATCCTTTGTTGACTTTTACATTAAGCCGACCGGTAAAGGCCGTGCTGCTTTGTTAACACTTGCCCAAAATAAATATCGTGAAAGCCGACGAAAGAAAGCCGACGGCAGCCTTGTACATCCGGTTGCATGGGCAATAAAGGAATAATACGATCCACCTCGTACATCGTACAAGATTGACAAAAGAATGTAATTTCGTTATGAATGTATAGATTGCGAAGGAACGATGTCAACCCGCCAGCATCCGCTTAATGGACAACGAGCAGTTCCAAATGGGGCAAACTCTACGCCCGGAATCTGGTTGGGGCGGCTTGATCCTGCAAGGATTAAAACATATGTACATCACTAGAATAAAGGGTTTCCGATGGGATCAGATATGCGTGGCCACGCTATTGATAGAGGGCGACGTAGCAGCGGATGTTGCGGCTCAGGAACGGAAAATTTACAAGATAGCTGATAAGTACGGTGGGATACCGGCAGGCGAGGCGAACGGTGAACGAGGTTACATGTTAACATTCGTGATAGCGTACATCCGTGACATTGGACTCGAGTTTAACGTGTTAGCAGAATCGTTCGAGACTTCTGTTTCTTGGAACCGCGCATTATCACTGTGCCGAAATGTTAAGTCTCGCGTGGCCAGGGACTGTAAGGCGTACGGCGTTCGTAAATATTTTATTTCCTGCCGCGTCACGCAGACTTATGACGCGGGTTGTTGCGTGTATTTTTACTTGGCGATTAGCTACGCAGACATGGAGAATCCCGTGGAAACTTACGAGGCCATCGAGCATGCGGCGCGAGAGGAGATACTCGCCAATGGAGGATCGCTCTCCCATCATCATGGAGTAGGTAAAATACGCGCGCCGTTTTATCCCGAAGCCGTCGGGGAAGTGGGTGTTTCGCTTTATCGAGCGACTAAGGCGCACTTGGATCCGCATAATATATTCGCAGCGGGTAATATGGTTTCAGGGAATAAATCCAAATTGTGAATTAAAAGCCGTACGTGCGACATAGTGGGGAATCTATAGAGCTATTTCGTATACTCCGTTAGTGCCGATATCTTAAATCATTGAAAAGTTTGATTGTAGCAAATTGATGTGATCTCGTATACCTTCGACCAAAAGTTACGATATCTCATCAACTTGCCATTAAGATTGTTCCATGTGATGTTTTCTAATGAAGAATTCGATTTTCTCATTATAATGGCGAATGCACGTAGATAGCAACTGGTATTGTTGTTTGCTGATTCGTAATGATATAGAGAAAAAAAAGAGACTAGTATAATATACATTATAAATAATTATGCACCGTGGCGTCGTTTGGTACAAATGCGGAATTGTAATTGTATATATCGGCATTTTTATAAATTATTATAACTAAACAAAACACACGTTTACCTTACGCACAGATACCTTAATTTATCTCTACTTACTATCAACTATAGGTTATTTGAGTTTAGGTACGATGATAATGTCATTTTCCTTATTGTTAGAATTAACAACTTGTGTTCCATTGTAACAGGGCTAGATTTGTTAACTCTTAATCAGGCGTAGTTTTTATTATTAATACGTAAATTACGTAAGTGATCACTTTTGGCCATTGGGAATATGCTACAATTACTGGAACTATACGCAACCAAGAGTTAACAACCGGATCTGATTTTTCTACAATTTCTTCTTCATTTGATATCATGTGCCAACATTGAGCTACGCGAAGAACTTGCCGAGCTCTAAATCTACGTTGAATGATTGATTTATCGAGGTACTGGTAAGCTTACTGGCTATCAGCCTTCAGAGTAGACAGAAATGAGTCGAGATCGTATTCGTCGTCGTATTGCTGCTGTTCCCAGAGTTCGGGTAGGATATCTAGCACAGAACGGCTAATTCCCGGTAGGCCAGGAAGTTTTGAAACAGTGTCCTCTTGGTGATCCGTCCTCTTCTCCTTTCCGTTATCCAATGAAAATAGATCTAACAACTAAAGACATCACATTGATTATACATCATGTGAGTTAGTAAAGTTCAGTATCCAAAGAGTTCAGTATTAATTGTTTAATTACTTGATCAGTAGCCATGGTTTCCAAAGAGGCGTTCTCCGTTGATATTATCGTATTCGCAGTGAGAAGCTTGAATTTTTGTAGTCCCATGATTTTTTCTTCCACTGTCGATCTAGTAATCAAGCGATATACGTTGACTACTTTCTTCTGGCCTATACGATGCGCGCGGTCCATTGCTTGGAGATCTTTCATGGGGTTCCAATCGTGCTCCACGAATATGACGGTGTCTGCTCCCGTCAAATTTAATCCAAGACCACCGACTTGAGTAGTCAATAGAAGAACATCTATCGATGGATCAGCATTAAAACGCGCCACGACAGAGTGCCTCTGCGCCGCCGGTACACTACCATCCAGACGAAGATACGTTACTGTCGGCAGATGCGTGCGAAGTAAATCTTCTTCGACAATGTCCAGCATTGCTTTCAACTGACAAAAAATTAGAGCGCGATGCTGGCTGACTAATTGCTGTTCCTGAGAATGGGCGCTTTCCGTGGTAAGACTTATGGCGACGGAGAATTTGCGAGTTTGTTGCGGTTGCCCAATGCCACAATCTAATAGCAGTTGCTTCAATGCAAGCAACTTGGCGCCGTGCTCGATTTCTGCCAGAGTGCTTTGTTGCTGTTTCAACATATCGCATACCTGGAAATATTAGAAAAATTGTATAGGGTGATAAAAGTCATATTACAGCAGGTTTAAAAACTTAAGCAACGGAAAAAAAATTGAGAAATGTAACACTGAGACAAGATTATATTTCTCTCTTTCTTTAAATATTTTGTTCCTATATATATTTAAACATTTTTGTTTTTGAATACGTACTGTTCGATACAGTGGATGCCCTTGACTTAGCACTAATTTGGGATGATTGCACACATTACGCAGATAGCGTAGCGCCTCGAACACGTGACTACTTTGAGAATCGTTCGAAGACGAGGAGCTGTTGGTGAGGGCCGAATGACGAGTGCGGAAATCCTCGTAAAGTATGCGTTGTAAAGGCGATAAATCGCAGTAATAATCTTGCGTGATTTTAGGTGGTAAATCTTGCAGCACATCTTCCTTGTTTCGTCTTAATAAGAATGGCAATACCTGTAATCAATTTCTGATTATCCTGAAGTATTACCGTAATATAACCCTAACTGCAACGACAACGAGAACATGTGACACGCAAATTACCTGTCTGTGCAGAGCTTCCATAGCTAAGGCACCAGCTTCTTGGTCCTTCGGTCCTGCTTTCGGCTCTCTGCAGGCCAAGATGGGACGGGAATATTTAGCGGCAAATTGTTTCTCGCTGCCGAGGAAGCCTGGCATCAGAAAGTCAAATAGAGACCACAACTCGAGCACGTCGTTCTGTACAGGTGTACCAGATAATATGAGCCTGTGATTCGCGTGCAATCGTTTCGTGGCTTTGGCGCTTTTCGTTTTGCAGTTCTTTATTATATGGCCTTCATCGAGCACACAGTAATTCCATTGATGTGTTTCGAAAAATTCGATGTCTTTTCGTACAATGTCATAACTGGCAACTACGAGTTTGTGATGTGGTACCCGGGGACGCAATTTCTCACGGTCTTGCGGTGTACCAGCATACTGAATGACCGACAAATCCTTTGCCTTGAAGAATTTCTCAGCTTCGTATACCCAATGACCGGTAAGAGTTGGTGGACATATTACGAGACTGGTAGGTGCCTGTGGATTGCGATGATGGTCCAACGCCAGAATACAAAGTGTCTGTAATGTTTTTCCGAGACCCATGTCGTCACACAGAACTCCATGAAGATGATAACGATTCAAAAAATTGAGCCAATTCAAACCCTGTTGTTGGTAGGAACGTAATTCCGCGGCTACGGGAATCGGTAGCTCCGTATCAGAAATATTACGAGGATTTAAAAGTTGATCCAAGAACTTTCTCTCTTGTGCCTTTTCTTGCCTGTGATATGATATTACATGAGCATCATTGAACTCGAGTGTCGATAGTGCGAGTTTTCGATAATATACACAATTGGTGAACAAATTGGCGGTATGCCTTGCTGGAATATCTTGAGTATTAATCAATATTAATTAAATCTTATAGCTTGCTTAATCTGTCAGTGAATTCAGTATTTTTGAAAACGATGATACAATACTCGCGCGGTACACTATAATCGCGGCGCAAGTGCGATCATTGATGTTCAACATTCAATAATTGTTATTGCGCTGCCAATGTTCGTTATCGCTTTTCCAATTTTGTTTATTAATTTAAATTTCAATTTGATAGGTATCGAACAGATATTTTTGTAACTACTATTTGTAATCGTTATTTATGAAAACTGAAATAATTTTCAAGGAATATCATCGCCATCGCATACACCAAATGTACCTATTATCGAACATTATAAATATAATCTTGCATGAATAACGTACACTAGGTCTGGTGGGTCCGAAATTGCGCCAGGATCTAGCGGTAATAGTTGCACAAGCGTAGCGAATGTCGCGCTACAAACTAGTCTTACAGATTGATTTTGATCGCTCATACGTCCTAATAAGGGTACCATAAAGAGTACTGCATATGGCACCACGTGCACACCTAAGCTCTCGACGATACAAGTTAGAGCTTCTGCAGCTCCTTGACGTACGGAATCGACTTCGTTCGGTGCCACTATGCCTGAAGAACATTTCTTCTCACTGCCAGTTGTGTCTAAGAGTGGTATAACGCTGCGTATTATGTGTACCATTGTCTGAAAGAAACTATTCTTAGTCCATTTGATCTTCTATCATTATTAATATTCATCTGATAAAGCTAATTACCTTCTCTGTATTTAAAGTAGCTAAAGTCGCTATACATCGCGAGGCCATATGCCTAACGGCTTTGTACGGATGTGCCAATAGACTGCACAAACGTGGCAGACATTCTAACGCAGGTGGTAACAGAGACTTAGCTAAACTCGGCACCATGATCTCTAATACTTGTAAGCCGAAAATTAATTGATTTCCTTCCTCTTCTTGTATATTATCTTGTTTGGTTGCGTCCTTTAGTGTGTTCGGTAAAATCAAATCCCACAGTTGAGGTAAGCGATCAGGTAATTGAGAACCGAAGAGAGTAGCTTTAAGAATATGGAAATATTTTAAAATATAGCTTACATATGTATTATAGATCGTTCTCATAAAAGTTAATTATATACAATTACTTGAAATTTAATCGATTCCCTTGTCTTTTTTTTTAACTAGTCAGAGCAAACATTTAATTAAGCATTAATTAATTTTGATTAATGCACATCGGGACGCGATCTCTTTAAGTATTAACTCTTTAAGAATGTACCTATAGCTGTTAATGCCATTGTAGCTCCACGCCGGCGCGTTCTAGCGGCTTTGGCTTCCGGTTCTTCGCAAGCGAGTAACTCCTCAATAGGAATGTCAGTCGTCGGTGGCCTACCAGGGCCTCTACCGCTGCCGAGTCCACTACCTGCACCTCGATTATATGCTATTCTCTCGGCATGTTTTTGCCTGTTATTCAAAGTGAGTATTCCATCAAAAATTTCAACGTCACCGGCGCAACATACCCGTGGTGTGAACTCAACATCAGAACATAGGAATGTACATAGATTGGCAGAAATCTGTAACAGATGATTATTTAATAAATCTTGCACCATAGAAAGGATATTCGATAGTTTTCGAGATACTCATATTCGTTTTTTTCCTCATGATCTCGTGTATTTTATATACGAACCTTTGCGTTCGGAGATGGTTTTCTATCGACACAGAGCTCGACCAAATGAGACAAATGTTTTGCAGCCAATTTTTGCAATTCTTCGTTTTCCTCGCGCTTTATAGCTTCCATTAGCGGTTTTACTAACGGATTAAGTGGCTGAGGAGATTGAGGAAGAATATGTAACATCGTAGCGGCACCAGCGAGCGCAGCCATTGACATGATATGCAACGACTGTTGTTGTGCTGCCGTTGTAGTTGCTCCGACATCTAACGCTCGTCTTCTCTCCTCTAAGCTCTCCATTAATTTAGGTTTCAATTTAATAGCCATTGAACCGCTGTTAATATTTCCACCTCCACCAGCGTTTGCTCCCACAGTGCAAAGGGTGGAAATTGTTTTTCCAGCAAGTGTAGCGATCTGATCAAGAGTCATCACACCAGACGAATCCACTTCAACTGGTACCATAAGTTTATAATGTTTTAAAGTCGCGATATAATCTCGGCTTTCATGCAGCAGTCTCGTGAAGGAAGCCGCTATCTCGTCATAGTACATACATTCGTTTAAACAAACCAATAATCTGTCACTAAAAAAGGAAAAAACAAAAAACACCTTGTTTTAGTAATTTAGGTAAATGAAATATTCCTTGTTTTAATAGAAGTTATTTTTCGTACCTGAGAATGTCTGGTATCGCGGGTATCTTTAGTGGATCCACAGTCGCCCAATGAGACATTGTAAGCCCCACAACGGTACGTTGCAGAGCCGATCGCGAATTTAGATGTGCCAATAGCACCTTAGCATAACAAAGCGCTGGACTAGGTACGTCTGGTGGATAAATGACACCTGGTGCAGGTTGTACAACATAGTGCGACAGCAATCCTAACATACGAGACGCTCTGCAACGAGCCTGTACCACGTTTGCCTTTCGTACATTCAATGCCACCGTTTCAATCCCACCAATATACATTTTTAGTTCGGATAATGATTTCGCACTTGTATTAATATTACTGTTTCCGCCATTAGTATCTGATTGCCCGTCGCAATGGGCAATCGTTTGATTATTCTTCGTGCCTTTAATAACATTAGCAACTGTCATTAACAAATTTGGATTGAATGGCACATGTTCCGGTTGCATGGCGAGACAAAGCCACGTACTGACGTGAGGGCACGCCGCATGTAATAATAATTCGAGATCACTCTGCACGACTAGATTTTCCCAGACACGTTCGGCCACGTCTTGTATCACGCTAATATGTTCGATTAGCACGCATTGAAACACATGCCTCAATGCTTCCTGTAAAACTAATCCGCCACCCTCGCCCCATCGCTCCTTCTTGTTTTCGCTGCACGTGCTGTCGTTTCCAGTTAAAGTTTGCAGTGTTTGCAGCGTGGCTTTACGTACACTTGAACTTGAATGGCTGAGGAATGGCCATAAACGTGGTAATACCTAAGCAAAATTCAACTGTTATTCGAAAACATTTAAATGTGTGTATGTCCCGAAATAATAAAAATATTGCTGCATTACCTGCGATAATGGTTGGGGTGTTAAGCAAGCATGTGCCGTTGGTAATGAGAGTATCGCAGCCAAAAGACCCATAAAGGTGTTACAAGCCGCAGCCAAATCATCTTGTTCTTTTAATAATTGCCAAAGACGTATTACGATAACCTCCAGTTCTGTTGATTTCAATAATCGTGGAAGAGCATGCGCTACTGGTATAAGCGCACTCGCGGCGGCTGCACCTACGTCGTCGACAGGATCGGACAGTCCTTGCATAATAGCGGGAAACACTTTTGGCAATACCTCATCCAGTAAATCGTCTCGCACGGCTAATAAATATTTTAAAGCAAGAAATGCACCGTGTCTCGCTTCCCATTCGTTGTGCTCCAATAGTTTGAGAATTACAGAAAGTATTCCATGAAAAACACCATGCGTATCTTTGGCATTTGGACCACTGGGTACCAATAGGAAAAGCGATCCCAACGCTTGAGCACACGTTTCACGTACTGGCGCGACAACTTGATCAGATACAAAATCTCCAAATCGATCAAGCCCTAATACGCACAACAATCGTAAGGCAGCGTCAATCACCCATTCGTAATGGCTCTCTTGCATCTCTTCCAAGGTTTGACCCATGGTCTTGCCCGCTCCTATAAATTCAAGCTCATTTAGCGTTTAACATTTAATATTACCCAGAGAAATATGTATTACTACAGATTTTTACATACCTTTACCGTGAAGTCTTATGAGTTCCCGTAAAGCTGTCGCTGCTCCATGACGTACTTCCCATTTTTGACTAAATAAATCCTGACAAAGACTTTCCGCGAAGGATTCTAAAGGCCAATCTACGACGGAATCTGGCCAGCATCCAGTACCATCTGGCACTCCGCTTACTTGCTCGTTAGATAAGCCGCACTTTGATCCAGTATCTGATGAGATCGCGTCCTCTAATATCATTTTTTTGGTCGGTGGTTCACCAATGTTATTTAATGGAGATTGAACATTCATTGAATTTGAATGGTCATCATTAGCGCGATGATCATCCGGTTCACGCGATCGTTGTTTCGTCACTGACTGACGCGCCTGAATTGTTAATATATAAATAATTCATATCTTCGTTGCAAAATTGCAAAATTTGCAAGTAAAATACATGAAGCATATAAAGCGATTCTAAACATTTTATAAATTTTTAACGCTTGCGTACTAATTCAAATGAAAAAAGGAAACTGATTATAATAAAATAAAAGCTTGAAAATGGCGTAATACTTTGCGTTTCGCTCTGTTCATTTCTCTTCTGCTCAATCCTGCTGGTTGTTTCAAAGTTTCGTCGACAGGTACAGTAGCAGTTTGCGTCATACGTGGCGCTTGTACTGGGGTAAGATCCTCGACGGTAAATAAATCATCGACGCCTATCAAACGTGGATGAAAGCCTAGTTTGGCAGCTAATTTTTCTTGCTGACTGGGAAATGACAATTGCTCCCCCTCTGATATAGTTAGGTCGTACTCGGTGCCCTCAGATCCAGTAAGATGTGAACTACGAGCTAGAACTCTGCTCATATCAAAAGATTCTAAATTCAATTTGGTAGTAGTCCTGCGTTTAATCGCTTCTGGTTCATCTGTTAATTTAAAAAAGCCATATATTGTACAATTGGATTTTTAAAAAGATATAAAAGTTATTTAACGAGGTATTAATATTACCTGTGGAGACTTCTTTCTTAATTGATTGTGGGTCCCAAGGTGGAACTTGAGCAAGTATAGCTTGCACAGCATGGGCCGCCGATATTCGAGTATCCCATTGTGGAGATTTTAACAAAGTAGAGACTCTCGCTAATAAATGATGTAGATCATGAGGATGTAATCTCTGCGCTTCTCCCAACTGCTGTGCAGCTGCCCTTTTGGTAACTGCGTTTGTTCCGGTCTCCAATAATATGAATAGTCTGTCCAATCTAAAAGTTAAAATGTGACATATAACGTACTGGTAGAAAATGAAAAAAACTTTTAAAAGTATTTGTTTAGAATGTATCTTTCAAAATATAAATGTATATATTTTTGTTATATGTGTATAACTGTGTTATTAGGTTTAAAGCATTGTACAATACTCCACATACGTATCAGAGAAAAAGTACAAACATTTAATTTTATTATACATTTACCTTGACGTCATGGTGACGAACTATATTGCTGAATAGACGACTCGTGAATACCTTAAACCATAAAAACAGAAACAATTATGGTTCGTCTAGCTTGTCTGCTTAGAGAAAGAGTATCTTATAAAACTTTCACAATATTCTCAACATGTTACTCCTAATACTTATTAATTCGAACATAAATTAATGACAGTGCTATTACTGGATCTCACACACACACACAGGAACTGACACCGAGCAAACTCTCCTCTGGCATTCTGGAGATCGTTATCTCCGACCGGAAGAGTAAAATTGCGGTAAACAGATAAACGATTATCGGTGGTTGCGAATAGGGAGGACGGTCGAGGGAGGTCGATCTGGAGAGAGACGGAGAATGGAGAACGGAGAATGGGGTGGCGATGACGAAGCGAGGGCGAGGACTGAGGACGCGTCGCTCGACCGCTGGACGCTGGTCGACGCGTCGGTGGACGTCGGTGACGGCGATGGAACCCCAGCGTTACTTCGCGAGCGATCGCATCGCGCGAATACGCGGGAGGAACGCGGGGAAAAGCGCGGAGCATCGGTTTGAGCGCAATATGGACATAACGAGGCGGTCGGTCGCCGAGGGACGGCTGGGCCGCTGGGGACGGCGGACGATCGACGGCGGGTCGCGCGTACCTGCTCTCTGAAAAACCGTTCTGGCTGTCTGGCTCCGGCTTCAACTGACTCGCGTTGCCATTTCCGCATTGCCGGACACGCAAAAGTCACATCACGCCGCGCGTAACGCGAAACTACGCTTACGCTTGTCAAATTTCTCGGAGAGAAACTCATGTTACAAGCATCAAATTTATACTGACAGCCATATTGCTGGGGAACCTGAGTTTTGTCCCCTGGTTTTGCTCTCATTGGCCGGCGGTGCGCATGTCATCCGCCGACCGGCCAATCGCCGCTCTCCCCGTTCAATAATCGCGAGGGATGGCGAGGGCACGCGTTTCCGACTCCGACTCCGAATACTCCGATCCGATCTCCGATCAACTCCGAACTCCGAATCCGAACTCCGATGCGCGACGCACGAGTCGCACGACGAAGCGCGAAACGCGACAAGTATTTGCTTCAACAGACGTCGTTATCGATTTTTGCAAATTTTTATCAATAAAATAATAAAATAATCTTACCTCTATGTAATTTAATAATAATCAATTCTTTTAGCGTGTAACTAACGCGCGTTGCGTTATTAACTGCAGTTCAATGATTCCGGAATTAATTAGAATTAATGTTTAGAAAGACCACGTGCGGTCTACTCAATTTAATGGGTTACTAGTAATCAAGAAAATGCACTAAAATGTTAGAATCTAAAAGAATCAGGGAGAGAAAGGAAAATGAAGAATATGAAATATCGAAATATAAGGTTCGTTGATAATGGCTCTAACATTGGTAACACGTCTTTCTCCCAATTCACTAATAATAATATATTATGTACTAAATATTTTTTTTGTGCTGTGCGCTTACATTTCGCGAGATAAAATATGTATGAGCAGATGATGTATAGAAACTACTGGAAGAAGGAAAATCCGTTGAAAAAACACAAATATTACATTAATATAGATTACACAATTAATTATATTTACTAAAAGAAGTTAGAACTTTGTTCATATATTTTAAAGCGACGACATGTCCATGCATAAGCAATTAAGCTTAAAATATATGCATATCTTGAAATGCGTCATAATAGATATGCAACAGATATGACATGTCCAGGATATACAGAGGCTGATACAGGCTGACCAAGGCTGACTAATAAAAAAAAACGTAGCGATAAAAAAGTATATATAATTGCTGTATATGCGCCTGTTTCTTGAGGTCAGCCCGAAACAGTAACAGCGCGGCGCGCTAGCTAGAATTCTTTCTCTTCTACATTTTTAATATATATTTAAAATATTTAAAATAGTCTTGTTAATTATTAATTAACAAAAATTATATTAGTCAGCCTTGGTCAGCCTCTGTATATCCTGGACATATCATACCTGTTGCATATCTATTATGACGCGTTTCAAGATATGCATATATTTTAAGCTTAATTGCTTATGCATGGACATGTCGTCGTCGCTTTAAAATATGAACAAAGTTGTAATTTCTTTTAGTAAATATAATAGCAATGAATATGATGTAAATAAATAGGTGTTCGAAGTTAATTATGCATCAAATATTCTCTTTTTTATTTCTATTATTATATTACTTCGAATCGGTATTACTTTTCGCTAGTGAATGCAGAAAATCACTTTTATTATTTGTTTGCTGATCGCTAATCATATATATGTATATGTATATAAAATGTTAACGATCAACAAACAATATATATATTATATATGCTACATTACTGGTTACTTCATCATACAAGCCTATTCAAATATATTAAATTTTTTGGATCTATATATAATCTGTACTTTTATTTCAAGTCGAGTTATTTTTCTACGGTTTTCGTAATGGAACATGAGATATACTTTCTTCCTAAAAATTTATTTCTTTAAAATAGCTATACGTTTTTCAACCGATTCATTATGTATATTATTTTGTATAACTTAGACATCTCTGTATTATAATTTCCAAGAAATAGGATTAGTTTCATTAAACTTTATTGCTACGTTCAGATAATTTTCAATTAACATTTTATATTAGATGGGAGTTAATATAGCCAATATAATAAATTATGTATTTTTGTGCATACTAAGAATATTTATTCAAACGCATCCTAAACAGCTCAACATCTTTCGTGAATAACTGATGCACGAGTTACTTTTATTCTGATCATCTATGGAAGTGTCTAGATATAGAGACACTCTATCACTAATAGAGTACAATTAGTGATACTTGTAGGACTTGTGATGACCTGAAATGAGGAAAAAACAGAACATTAAACTCATACTCACATTAGAAATAGAATTAAAATTCCCTGCGTTCTTCTATACTCACGTAGCTTTTTGTAATTCATTACATAGAACGCAAACATAGAAACCACTACCACTTGGAAGAAAGGAGCTATACCAGTTCGTTTAGGCTGCAAGTACTTATGCTGCCAACGCCAAAACGCTGCAAAACAAACGAAATAATATTACAATAGAGAATTTTTACGCACAAGTTATATTCTACAAGTTATTCAAATATTGTTTTCCGAATGGCAGATCAAAGTTATGCAATTTTTGACCGATGGGTTCTTTCTTGATTAGAAATACCTCGGGAGCACAGTGCCGCAAGTGCCTGTGGACTCTTTTGTCGTCTCGCGATCCAGGCAGGGATCTCGTTGAGTTTCAGATCCAAGAACGCAGTGTCAGCTGCATGAAGAGAAAGGCGGTTATTATATAATATTATTAATTGTGTCCAAGGAAAAGACGTACACGCGTCAGATGTGACGAACAAACTCACGCTTTCCATAATAACGTGCAGGATCATACGGCCCGTGTCTCACAAAATCGTATTCCGCAGGATAACCACCGATCTTCAGTTTATCCGCCATGGTAAATTATCGGGTTTTTATAGAATGAATTTCACGATGTTATCGGACAAAATACATACATTACATATACACGAATGTGCAATGTGCAATGCCAATCACAGGCGTAGATGGGCATCCGGCATAGATAAAAAGCGTATATTGAGTATTCCTTAATCCTCAAATTTAATTATAGATGGCGCGTGAATCTGTGGTTAAGTGGGGGACTCAATTGACCAATCGTCAATTGGTTGATTTAAAATGAAAATATCTGATTGGTTGGTCCAGTGGACAAACTACAGGCACCGTGGGCTGTGAGTGGCTGTGACGAAACGGGACGCTCGTCTCTCTCTCTCGGATTGCAGTGCGCCACGGAATCGTCGGATCTGGCATGGCGGTTCAGATTACGGAAAACTGATATATCAAATGTTTATTTAATACGTGTGCTTCGCGGAATTTATGCGGATACTGAGGTATGTCGCATTCGATAACATTGACTTTCGATTAGATTAACGTCTTTCGGACGATCGATCTCGCTTTTCTCAACCGTCAACCTGACTTGCGTCGTGTCGCGCGGCTTCAGAATGAAGTCGCCGTCATTTTCGAAACACGGGTAAAGAAGCTAGGATCGAATGACGCTGACGCCTGGTGACGCCGCGACGTGTTTATTGCCTTTAACCTCGTATTTAATCGTGTTTTGATCTTTGATTTTTGGCGATCGTGGAGGATAGACACAAGTAATGTTCATAAATCGGTGAATTGCAGATAATTAAAATCGCCTCGCAATTCGCAATCATCAGTAAAGCAGCGATCGTGCATATTATTTTTGGTTGGCATGTTCCGCGGATATTTCTCTTTGACCTTAATTCATACATTTATTCGTCTTTTACGCACTCTTACGTCGCTTATATTGCAAAATACGTAAAAGTATATAATTTCGTTGTTCAAAGTGCAAAAAGTATAGGTGTAGGAGCAGCAAGTGTAGCATCTACGCGATCGATATTGCCTAGCATCTGACGAGTGGCGATCAGTGGCGAGTGAAGTTGGCCGCGCGATTTACGAAATTCTCTCCGCCATGTTCGATCGACGATCACAGGACTCACTCGTCGCGTCTACCTGCGGGATGTCACGGTCACGGGTGTCGACTGTCGAGCGAATCGTAGCGATCGTAGCTTCTCCGCTGTAATTCTTCCGTTGTAATTATAAGCCGCGTCGCGAGATTAATGCCGGGAGTGCCGTGCATAGTGTTGAAAATATCGCGCGACAAGTGACGATATCGTTGATTTTCGCATGTGAACATTGTGAACGTCGCCGCGTCGTGAGTCGCGAGTGAGTGCGCCGACGGAGATGCGACAACGGATCAACGGAGAAGGGCCTGGAGGATCGAGGAGAGGAGGAGGCGGCCTGGGAGGCATCGGGCGACGGCGGAGCAACCTTGGGGTGAGTATAGTTAAATTGTTATTCGTCTATTACTTTTGCGGTCCTGTCAGTTCTGTCAGTCCTGTGACGGAATATCCGCCACTTTCTCAAGCGCGCAACTTTTGATTCGTCCATTTTACGATTACATGATATTCGTTAATAATATTATCTTGGACACCCACTTTAATGTAAAAATATTTTTATGTTACAGATCAACGCAGGGTTACAACTTACAACTCCGCTGTTGCGCATCGGCCGGTGAGTTATTTTTTGTGTCAGTGATAGTGATCATATTTTTATGGGGCCGCGGCCTCATATGCCATTGCAATATGTAAGATGAAAGTACACGATTGTACGTATAATTGATTTCTAACTTTAAGGGGTCATTCTACTTTGACGGCCCAAAAACTAGGCTATTTTTAACCATTTTTTTTCCACAGTAAATACATCATATAATGAAATGATTTTTTGGGGGATTTATTAGGGCACTCTTAAATAACACGAAAAAATTTTTGTCATAATTAAAAAAATTGTTTACTTTATCGTTTTTACAGTGTCAAAATGGCGTGTCAAAAAAGATGCAAGTCCGCTGCGTTGATCAGTTTTTTTATTCAGGGTTACCTGAAATAAAAAGTCAAAAAGATTCTTAATCTGTATGAGTGTCGCTATGTAAGCCTGAATGAAAAAACTGATCAACGCAGCGGATTTGCATCTTTTTTTGACATGCCATTTTGACGCTGTAAAAAACGATAAAGTAAAAAATTTTTTGGTGTTATTTAAGAGTGCCCTAATAAATCCCAAAAAGATTCATCTCATTATATGGTGTATTTACTGTGAAAAAAATTGTTACAAATAGCTATAGTCGTCAAAGTGGAATGACCCCTTAAATAAATAACGTCGCATACGGTTTTTATCTAAAGAGAAATATTTCTGTATTTCCAATATCGTAAACTTACGGTGTTTTTATTATCTATTATCGAAAGGGCAATACTTGATTTCGTGATTTTGAATAAATTATTTCCTTTACTAATGTTCATTTTTTTTTTATACAAATGCCGAATATTCTTGTTCCATCTCGTTCAGCATGTTGTAAAGTCGTTTCTGTAAGCTGTCTGGCGCTGCCGCACGTGGTAAATGCGTCGTGCCGCCGTCTGGATTAGCGCATTGTCTCAATAACACTGCCAATGTGCTAGTAGTATGCTCTGACATAAGCAACCCAGGAATAATTATCGTCCCTGAGAGCGTCCAGCCGAGAAAAATCTTTTCGCAAATAATCTAGAAGCACACATAACTTTTACGACAAAAATAAGTACAAAAAATATAGAAAACTAATGAAATTTAACAAATATAATTACCTGTAAATTATTATTGAGAACCGGAGACTCGCAGCGTTTATTCTTCGAGCATACCGACCGGCAGTCGAAGTAATCACAGTCCTCGTGTTTTTCGCAACTCTTACCGTCGTTGGTGATGCGATCAACGATAGATTTGGGGAAGACCGCGTCCAGATCCAAGAATTTCAATTTTTGCCCGCCTAATGGTAAACCGAAATGATTGATTTTCACGTCGCAGAGATAAAGCGGCTCGGGAAAGTCCGTCTTTAGTTCCTCGAGTAGATTAAGAATCATCACGGCGAGCTTGAGCCTTTTAGCCCATTCGGGTTTCGAGTCGGACAGGGCTAGCACCGTCGTGGGTGTCTCGATCGGCCGGACGTATTCGACCGCGTAAAACGTTCCGCACGTGCCGATCGGCTGGGCAAACACGTCTCTGTCTTCGTACAAAATCGCCATTAGATATTCATTTTCCTGTAGCAGCGGCCAGAGATTCTCCATCTCCAGCTGACGTCTCACGGCGTCGGTCTCGACTCGGTGGGTGCGCAATCGGGCGAGTCTTTCCAGTTGATGTCGCGAGAGAGTCACGTTCAATTTATTGATAACCAAGTCCTTGATCATGGTGATAAAGTCCTCCTCAGATGGCAAGTGCCGCGAACCGGTCGCATCTATCCAATAGAGCGATTCGAATTGTTCCGAGGATGTTTTCGTCCTAATTCGAGATAAGACAATTAAAATTTTTTAATAATTAAAATTAATAAAATA
Organism: Temnothorax curvispinosus; assembly: GCF_003070985.1. Taxonomy (NCBI): domain Eukaryota; kingdom Metazoa; phylum Arthropoda; class Insecta; order Hymenoptera; family Formicidae; genus Temnothorax; species Temnothorax curvispinosus. The sequence goes on along the minus strand of NW_020215876.1, from coordinate 117,580 downwards.
TGAAAATATAACGCGAAAAAGAGGAGAAAGAAACAAAAACGCGCCGTCCCACTTCTGAGCCATTCCACATAGAATAGAACAGTGTAAAAAGAGAACGAAAGAATACCTCGAAGCCTTGAATACGAGCCGCGTCGCTTCCCAATGCGCGGAGAAAACGGCCTCCTTGCCCACGTGGAGCGTCTCACATGCTAGCGAGTGTATCCCTTTTTCGGTGCACAGTGGTTCGCAGAGAATTCCCATCGCGGTACCATCTCGGTGCTGGCTGCACTGAAATGAAAATTATATGATCAGATGCTGTGCGAATCGGATAAGTGAAAAGATTTCAAGTTCATCGAAATCGAAAAAGAGATATTCTGGAAAAACAAAAAATGCGTCACGCATACAATGACATGGAGTTGTGTATTTTAGTCTATGCATAAAATAAACTTCTTACATCAATGCTAACAATAAGCATTAGTATATTGATGATTATTTATGAATAATCATTTCTCTAAAACTAGAATATTTATTATAACCATGATTTATTGCAAATCTTTTTATGTTTATTATTATGTTTCTGTTTATATTAAATGCTACTTCAAATTAAATTAAATATTTTGAAAAAACTCAAAAGGGAGAAACATTGAAGTCCAGTTGGTAATTAGTAAACATTATTTAAAACCTCTCTCTCTCTTTCTCTAAACAATTTTGTCTTTATCTGATAAATTTTTTGGTGCTATTTCGCTCCGAATAAATATTAATCTAATGACAAAACTGGACAAACGCGTTTTAACACTCATTTCAGTGGACAGTTTCTTTCCGCCACGCGCTGTCTGAATCGCGAGAATTTCGGAGCGACGAAAGATCACGGTTCTCTTGCGCGTGTGGTTCATATTCGTGCGAACCACGTATTGCACGCGTGCATGTGCTACAACCTCGTAACGTTGGACGAGCTCGTTGTTTGTGTGATATTTTTAGTCGGCCTAATCGGCAACGATGAGGGAACGGTCTCGGGAGGGGACGGCGCGACTTCTCGGCTCCCGTATAGACATGTCATGCGTGCCTGCACATTCTGCGCATCCGAGGTCCGAAGTGGTGCTTATTGAAAATGCTCTCGAGAGGAAGTGACTTATCTCTCATTACGTTTTGCTAGTAAACCAACGCTTTAAGATATATATATTGCTGTGGAATTTTGGTTTTGTTTGTGTTATTGTTAAAAAAAGTACATCTCTGTACTTCTCTGTTCTCTCCAATAGAAATAGCTTTCATTATAATAGAGATATTTTAAATTATTAGGTTGAAATTTTTTTTATATATTGCGATCTTTATTTTTATAATATCTTTTAGTTCAATTTTAGTTTGAGATGACCATTTATGTGGAAACATACGTATATACGACTTTTCGACCTATATTCATTGGATGTCTTCTATGTTTAATGAATACTATTTGTTCTTTGATCCTCTTTTTTAACGCTCAGTAGGTGAAATAACCTGCACATCTTTCCTCTTTTCCTCTCTCTCTTTCTCTTTCTCTCTCTCTCTCTCTCTCTCTCCCTCTCCCTCCCTGTATCATTTATTTCACAAATACAGTGAAAATATATTATAGATAACTATAGAAATTTTTAGAATAGTTTGATAACATTTGAATCTTTGGAAAATTTTTAACGAGCGTGTATACAATAAAGCTTGGAAAAATGTACGATGTTATCGCTCACACGATAGGCTTGCGTGTGTCGATCAAGTGTTACATAAGCGATTTTTTCTCTTAATTCTACGCTGCAACAGCACTGTTAGAATGTAATGATTAGTGACATGTAGGACTTAAGTCATATAAGACTTCATCGACATTAGGCCTGATTAGATCGCTGTAGATTAAAATGTTACTGCTTGCAAAAAGACATCCTGGAGACTTTACTTCACAAAATGGAAATAAATGAAGAGTTATTTGCAACAATTTTAATATAATTTTTACACAAAATTTTTAATATATTTCGTAGTAGAAATCAAGTTATTTAATATCGTGGCAAAAATTTATAAATCAGTGTAATAATTCTATCTTTCTTTATGACTCAATGAACTTTAATATATGTGACCTATGTAATTTTTAAATTTATCAGTAAATATTTATTTAAATTCATCAGTAGTTTCAATAATCTCATTCAATTTTTATACATGTATAATTAAAATCTTACTCAAGCGTGGATCGATCTTGGCAAAATTAGGAATATTTTATGGGGATCGATATCTGGAGTATTATATTCGGGTTACTAGAACGCAGTCTTGCCGCTGCAGCAATCTGAGACAATACAAATAAACTCGTTAAGAAAATCCTAAATACTTAACGATCCAGTCAAAGCTACGTAATCCAACCACAAGATAAGCAATATCTCTTAGCTATACACGGTTTTAATTTGTTTTAATTTGTTCTCGCACGCAGACTAAAAAGGAAGCAGAAAAACCGGCTCTGCTCTTAGCCAATTTTTAAGCTGAACTTGTCAGTTTCAGGCCAAATACACTTAACTTCTCTTCCGTACGATAAGTTTATCAGTGAATCATAAACATTTTACAATCTTCATCATAGCAATTTATTTTATCAATGACCTCTGCGAATGTAAGTTATGTTTTGACTGATCTGTGTACTGAATTTGTACTTTAATTCGTTTGCCAACCGGCCATACTTGAATTCTCTCGCGGACAAGTTTATCGGGGAGGATCCGATTGTTGCGTCTTTCGCTTGACGCCATACGCCATGGTCCATACAGAGAATCCGCAAAATGTAAATACGTCATGCGTTTAAATTTACACGTACAAATTCGCCGGGTGCGGATCGGGGCGATGCGGCATGCCTCTTTCGTTCCGGAGGCTGCGGCAAAGTACGCGTGCGTCCGTTTTGCTCTCTCCTCTCTCTCTCTCTCTCCCCCCTCTCTCTCTCACCCCCTTTCGCCGGCGCTGGATCACTCGCAGTACTCGCACATCTTCACTACCTCGACGTATTCACCCCGACGTGCCAACCCTTCCCTCGGCGCAATCGGTATCGCGCTCGAAGATGCGATATCGCGGCGCACGCCGTGACCGCGCCGTCCTGAATGTTCCGATCGGAGTAACACCAACACCCAGTGAAACTCACCACGGTGGACACGTGACGCCAAGCCTCGAGATTCGTGCACATTATGCCCCAATGTAGAAGCAGGTAGACGACGAGGAACAGACCGGACGTCAGGAGGACCGTCGCGAGTTTGTAATGGTACATGAAACCGGGCAGCCGCCGGATGTTCATGATCGCGCTGCCGTTCGTCAGATTCCTGACGGGGATCAAGGTGAGCGAACTTCCGCTCTGTTTTGAAATTTTTCTTTCGTTTCCTTATTTATTTTCTTCTTTAATCTCATCTACGACCCGGCCTCGCGGTCCTCGTCGTCTTCTGCGGCAAAACCGTATTTCGCGTCAACATTTCGTCTCGTAACGTCGGCCTCGTTGCCGCTGCCGCTGCCGTTGATGTTGCCGTTGCCGTTGCCGCTACGACCCCCGGGTCGCGTCGATGACGAACGTTTGCGGCAATGCGGCATAATCCGCAGCAGCGTACGAGAGCGAGGAAGGCGAGCGTCGCGACGTTGCGCCTTGCGCCTTGCGCCTCTCGTGGCGAGTCTCGGCTCGGGCTCGGGTCTCTGCCAGGACCGTATGCCGATCAACAATCACCCCGTAAAATAATATTTGGCGACATAAATTTGAGGATACACATCAGTTGTACAGTATTACGTTCCTCGCTCAGCTTATTGGGGTATGTTTGTAGATATGCGTCTCGAGATGGTCCGAGATTTCGTTGAATCTCTTCTTCATGATCGTAGATTAATTTAAATCGCTTTGCGGTTTATAACAACGTGATTAATTTTGTTGACATGTCATTATCATTAATCATTTGTATGTGATGTCTCGCGAAGGCGCAGCCACCTGACGGTATACATCCGGACTCGCACGAATTGATCTTAAATGCTTAATTAACGTGGCGCAATTAATGCACATGTCTTCTTCAAGACTCTGTGCATGAATAGTACAGTATGATGTAAATATTGCAATGTGTACGCGGCAATTTTTAATTAAGGAAAAATTACAATAATAATTACTCCAAGTGATTTTAAAAGTTCGAGCAAATTTTAAATGTAAATATTCAAAGTGTTCGTTAATATCTTTCAACAGGGAAGCTATTGATATTATAAGATTTATAAAGATAATCTTATTAAAAAAATAATTTTTATAAAGAAGTAACTTTTACCTACTACTTTATACCTGTAAGGAAATATTTTCTATTAATCACAAACCGATGATCTGTTAAAGATTAATATATTAAGTATAATATATTAAGTACTGAGCAATGCTGCGTAATTACATCTCCAAACTATGGCCTCGTCTTTCTAATAATTTTCCACTTCCTCTTTTGAAAGCATGATGAGTACTTGATGGATGTACATATAGTTTTGAAAAATTATAATCCCGAAATTATTTGGAGCGAAACAATATATAAAAGTTATATAATCTCAAAATCCATTTATTTCACCCTAAGTACAATAAGAAAACGCGACTAATTAGAAGAGCGGTCCTCTCTTCTTGCGCTTCTTAATGATAAAACGACGATGTCGCGTTGCGTCATATCCGAAGTACCATCAGTTTCCGAATCGCGCGCGCTACCGAATGCATGTGCGAAGAAGCAAGCGGGAGAGAGAGAGAGATGGAGACGCACCTGCGTACCGCGACGCGCAGCTGCGACCTTCGACGCCCTTGTACCGCCGGCAGTCGTTCCGGCGTGAGAGAACATCGTCGTCATTTTTACACGAGACGTCGCACGTTCACGGTAGAAATCTACGGCCGAGCTCTGTATCATTGTTGTCGACGTTATCGTCGTCGTCGCCGCTGTCGTCCGCCCGGTGCGGAACTTCTTTTGAAAATCCGGTCTCGTCTTTGTAAAGTTGAAGACCGGAAGCGCGGAAGCGTTCCGCCGAGCGGACGTGCGAGCGAACGCGAGTGCATTTCGCATCGTGCAGCTTTGTTCTTTAAAAAAATAAAGGATTAAAAGGGGGAGGACGTCTTCCGGGGAGTCGGTGAGTGCAGCGCGCGATGTGATTGCTTTTTAAAAAAGGATGACCTTTAAATATTATACGAGAAAAATTCTGGTGAGAATGTATAGAGGGTGCCATATAACTGTACTTCACTTTCTGATGCAATCCGAAGTGAAAAGGATTTAACGCGCTTAATAAAGATATTCAATCTTGATTAATCGATATTTTTCAACTGATAAATATCGACTTAAATCTTACAAATGCTTTTGTTTTTAAATTTTCTCAAATTTTCAAATAAAGTAAGTCTTTAAAACTACATTTTTAAAAATTTTCAAATTTTAATTAAATTCTCTCTCAGATTTTTAAATTTTTTAAAATTTTTTAATTTTGATAATTCTGCTCAGAGATTAAATGAATAATAGCGTTGATACTTCATCTCTCCTTATGTCCCATTTGTTTGAAGTCATTAACCCCTCGGTTGGGGGTGAATACAGTGTATAAGGTTTATGTAGATCGACACAACGATATGATTCGCCGCTCTGTAGGGAGTTTGCTTCTTAAGCGCTCATTCTGACGATTTGCTTGATTATATCGGCTTTATTCATCTGGCTTGGTTGCGTTGCGATGCTAATGCTCCGATTTTAATATCGATAATATCGTGAGATAACATTGACTGAAAATTATTTAAAAGATTCGAATCGTTTTTAGATATCAGAGTAAAAATAAAAATGGATATTCAAAATAAGATGTATAAAGACTAATTAAATTTTCACACAGAAAGGATTAAAGGTCAGACTTTTTCTTTTGCCAATGATTATTGTACAACATACAATATTAACAGAGACCGTACGAAAAGAAAATCGCGTCAGCCGAAAGGGAGAAGCGAGAGCGATCTTTGTAATTAATGAAAGAAGGAACGAGGGCCCGACACAGAAAGTTCACCGATTAGACGAGTTATCGCAAACTGGCGGCCCGACAAACCGTTCACGTTCACCAATCGCATATCCCGTTCCCAATAAGATGAGTTTCTTTTCTCTCTCTCTCTCTCTCTCTCTCTCTCTCTCTTTCTCTCTCTTTCTCTCTCTCTCTCTCTCTCTCTTTCTTTTTCTCTCACACACACTCACTCACTCACTTTTTTTGTTTCTCTCGTTGTCAGCACAAGAAAACAGTGCTACTATATGAGACCTTCAACATATGCGTATATCTTGTAGAATGTAGATTATTGCAATTGCTCCTGCACTAACTTAGCACTATACCATGGGACGAAAATAAACGCAATACTGCTTTACGGGCAGGTTGAAGCGATTTGTGGTTGATCCATCTCGCGCGAACGGAAATATGGACTCGTGGCGTGCAGAGTCCATTTGTAATGAAATAGTGAATGATTTAGAGATATCGCAGAAAATTTATTCGCAAAATAGACTTTGATTTCTTTATGTAAACTTTAATTGAGTTTTTGAATTAAAAGGTTTAAATTCTTTGATAAATAATTTATCTTTGTAATGAAAATATTTGAATGTAACTAATTACCTTAATAAATTTTAATGTTACCTCTTGGGCAGACGCGATTTACGAGCGTTTAAGATTGTCACAAGAATGCTTCTCCGATTAATCTCCATGACAAAAAGAACAAGGTTAGTCTTTGATCTTTTATGTCTAACAAGTCGTTGAAGTAGGTTCGCCTTTGACCTTTCATCTTCTTTCTCTTTCTCCTCTTTTTCTTCTTGCTCACCTGCATGCATTCACATTTCATGTTGTATTATTTGATATTTCTAGTTGCTCGAGGAGGCGCGAATCGCAGTCACGATCAAACATCACGTCCCGCCGATCGCGCGCAATCGACCGATTAATCGCGTGCAGACGCCCGCCAGACTGTAGATCGCGATTGACAATGAGATCTCCCAGCTGATAAAGGTCATGGTCTGCCATTTCTATATCGTATTGACCGTGATCTTGAGTGGAGGACTGTAGAATAAATATCGCATTCCTTATTTTCCAAGATTTATGGTAAAATTGATTGAATCTCTCGTCTGTGCGAATAAAAAAGTCGTCTAATCTTTTTTATCTCAAAAATTTAATCCGATGCGTTAGTTTTGCTGCATCTTTTTTGAAATTTTTGCAGAAATAATATGTAATAAAAATAAGAATAAGAATAAGTTACGTTTCTAATTTGATATTGAGAGAAAGATTGGATAATGAATCTTGTTTCTATATGTGCTTTTGGATTGAACGACCGTTAGTCCAGGGAAATTAGACGAAAAATGACAAATCTGTGAAAAAACTCGCACCTAGCTAAATTTTTGCATGAACCTTTATTTCGTCGTTATCAATAATACGTGAAAAATCTCCATCGATGTGACCCCTGCTAAAAATTTTATAGAGGATCAAAAATAAAAAAAAAAAACCAGTTTTTATTAGTCCTACGGCAAAAATAGTTATTACAAAATTTTAGTTTATAAAATTCTCTACAAAAAACATTTTCCATAAGTTTTTTTAATTGTTTTCGTGTTCTACGGCTTATACAAAGTTTCAACTTTCATACGTTTTAGAGGCCCGACAAAAATAATATATTTATAAGATGTTTGTTTAAGTGAGTAGATGTTTCATTTGAATGTTTTAAAACATTCATTAAATTGTTTATGAGATGTAAATTTAAACATGGAATTGTTTATGAGATGTTCATGGTTACATTTTTTTATGAAGTGTTTAAGTGGCATTTAATGACATAGTCTCAAACGTTTTTATTTTATAGTTTTCTAAGTATAGTTTTCTAAGTATTTATAAAATGTTTGTTAGCAAAGGGTTAACCAAGTGTTTACAACGTGGTTCTAAACGGTGTAAACATAAAAAAAACTCTTTATAAATAGTGTAACCATTGATAAAACTCTTCATAAACAAATATAAACACAATCTCTCATTAACAATTTTCGTCAGGGAGATAATGTACCTACTGTTTTCCATTACCACCTCGGAGGTACAGTGCTACTTTCAACGTATGAAAGTTGAAACTTTGTAAGCCGTAGGACACGAAAACGATTAATCCTACGAAAAAAACTTACGAAACATTTTTTGTAGAGAATTTTATAAGCTACTGTAATAACTATTTTTGCCGTAGGACTAATAAATAAAGAGATATTCGCGAAAAACTGTTTTTTTTCTTACTTTTGATCTTTTATAACATTTTTAGCAGGAGTCACATCGACGGGAATTTTTCGCATATTGTTTATAACGACGAAATAAAGGTCCATTCAAAAATTTAGCTAGGTGCGAATTTTTCCGGAGACAAATCCTAATTTCACTGGACTATGTCTTACAAGTGAAAGTCACCTTGATGAACACGATCTTCGAACCAATATGTGCCGGATAGATTTTCCTTAAATATGTCACGCCTGTGTTAACGGTCCTCTCGCTTAGAAGCCGCTTTTCTCTCGCAACCAATACTTGAAAGAGGTCATTGTCAAGGGATCGTTTCTTTCTCCGCAAATCTACTCAGCACTTTATGAAGTTTGTCTCGCGAAGATTTTTCGCTCTATTTCAAGAAATGCTAGATTTATTAATTTAATTCACCAATCAAAAATAATTGTTATAGCACCGAAACAAATGGCATTTACAAACGCTCGTAAAATATTTCTCACGACACTCATCGATCATTAAGAGGTTAATTACATACGTACTTCATTAATGCAGTGAAGGTTGAAAAATGCAATTTCTATTACGTGATCGCCCACGATTAGCTTGTCTAGAAAAGAAACTTTATGATTTATGGTCAGCTTAAATTGAGTATAGATTCAACAGGCATTTCCATATATACTTACACTTTATTATTCGTAGTTTAATTTCGTACATGTTAATGCATGAAATATTATTGCAGAACATGCAACTTTGATAAGAATAAATATTTTCTTACATAAATTGTTAGATTATGTGTGATTGTTGTATATACTTGCTTATATTACTGCTTGGATTAAAGTTAAAAAAAAAAAAAACAGAAAATATTTTTCGAAAAAGAGAAATTTTTTCGTAAAATTATTTTGAATCAATAGATTTATTGTTACTATTTAAAATATCATTTTTACGCATTATATATCTAAAATTAGTATAAAATATCTTTCAATTTTCGTTATTGATCTTCAGAGTTTCTTCAAGCTGTATTATCGGCATTACTTTTTCGATGGTAGCAATAGGTGCTGGGACATCTTGTATATGGAGAATTTTTACTTTTTTTACAAGAAGTCAAATACTTTTACGTAAGTCAAATATTTATCGCTACTTATAGCATCAAACTCGTACAGCACTCGTTGTACAAGATGAGTCACTTAACAAATTTAAATAAATTTTAAATGGCGCGTACCGTTGTACGTAAAAAAGTTTTATATAAAAGTCACATGCTTTCCAACGTCTTTCGCTCTCGGTCTTTCATTAGGGTAAAGAGCAATCTTCTTTTTTTCTTTCGATTATGTTTTATTTAAATATTTCTTCTTAACATATAATTGGGATGGGTTCTTTAATAGGAGATTTAAATGTACCATAAAAACGTTTCTCACTATCACGTATTGATCTTATAAACCGCGGCAAGGAAGAGGAACAAACTACAACGTGTCGCGCCGATTGCGTCGATCGTGCGTGACGATTCACGGTAGGTCGGCGCGTTCTTGCAGACGGCAAACGCCCGACAGAACCGGGCAGGGAGTGGTTACACGTTACACAGTCGCTGAGAAGAAAAAAAATTAAACGAGACGGACGGAGGGGAGAGAAGGGGGGAGAGGACGAAGGTGGAGGGTCGATTCTGTCTCGCGGTGCATCGTCGAGTGCAATGGCCAATCGGCCAACCGCATTTTCATCCTTCCGGCGCGGCGGCACGCCAGTAATAACGACGTTGATTTGCTCGATATTAACACGGTCTCGAATCTATGATTACATCATTACATATATAGCGCTCGATATACGAATTATGACGGATAAGAGGGAAGAAAGGAAGTATAGGGGCGAGAAAGGACGAAAATGTTCGCTTTTATGAGGATGTACTATCGCCGAGCGGGAATTATAATTAATGAAAAACGAATGCTCGTGCTTGTTGGAGAACGCCCGCGAGTGCCGCACAACGGGCGCGTTTTCTTCGCAAAAAGACGAAAAATACGATTTTGTCATCTACAATACTTTTATTTTATTAAATCTCTTTGAATACTTATAAAAAATTTAGCCTCTAATCGAGAAGTCGAAGCTCAACGTAGGTCGGATACAGTTACATCCGGAAGTGTTCGCACGTAGGCGTTTTGGTTTGTCGCGATGGAAATCGATGAAATCATGAGATTAGATCAATAGAGGGAGGTCGATGTCGCGGCAGGAAGTAAAGCCGCCGCATAATTTAATAATATTACGTCGTCCTCTCTTCTTCTTCTCTCCCTCTCTCTCGATTGCTGATTTACTATCTCTCTTGTCACGAGTAATACCGAAAGATGTACGCGCAGGCGTTTTCTTGATAAAAGGCAACCTTTTATCAGGCCGGATGCGTAACATACACCGTGTTATCTTATTTTGTTTTCCGCGTGCACAACGCGTATACAAAAATATTCATTATTGGCAGTACGATACGCGCCGCGCCGCCTTGCGAGGCGACTGAAAATCGGAGCCGTATCGCTCCGATTTACGACCTGGGTTCCTGGGTATCTCCTGGGTGTGTGCGTGATTTCAGGCATGGACGCACTCAACGAAAGCAGACGCGCCATTCTCGATCGCTCGTGTCAGCATGTCAGCAACTCGAACGCGCCGATTCTCTTTTTAGAAACGTCATAAATTTATTCCGGATCGACTCTTTCGAAATCGCATCTTCGAAGATGCATCTCCGAAGGTACGATAATAATGTAAATATTGTAAATTTACATGGTGTGCTCAATCCTTGGATAACTTTCTAACGAATTTTTCAAAAATTCAACCAGCCAAAAGATGCTTTCGATCATTTTAAATTAAATATTATCGAAAGATGACTTTAATGTCTTTCCAAAAATTATCTAAAAAAAGAAATAAAGATTTGATTGAAGATATTGTAAAAAAAATATTGTTAAAAATATCGTAAGAATTTAAAACTTATTTTAGACATCCAAATGTTAAAAAGATTGGCGAATGGGTAAGATAAAAAACATTGATATAGCGTGGTTTTTCCTAGTAAAGAAATAATCAAATCCTATCTGATATGTACACTTGATAATTTCTTCATATTTTGACATTTCATATCTGTGGTTTTAATACGCACATACAACAAATTGTTCGTTGAGGTCGAAAATTTTCTATTTCTCGATCTAAGCTTTAGATTGTATTTTCAAACGATAAGATACGAAGTCCAGTTGTGCCACTTCTCCGACACGTTCCGTACATTATTCCCGACCAGTCCGACAGATTGATCAAAGTTTCTCTGCTTCCACCCCTCTGCGTGATTCTTGAGTCTCTTGTCTGCTCCAATACTCTTTCTTCTTCTTCTTTTTCTTTTTTTTATTGGAGTATTCGTACATACATGTACAACATCGCACATCGTGTTCAGCGAGATCCGTCGATGTCTGACGAAGTGCAAGCAGTTATCAGTCGCCTTACAAGCGGTTGCTATGCGATATGGTAGGGGTTCTCGGAGTCACCTAGCTCGACCAGTCAGAAGTCAGTGTGTGTAAGAGCCGGCCGGTCGTGCCGGCTCCTTTTCCTGTCCCTGTTTTCGCGCATACGTTCTTCTCGCGGCGCCGTCGCGACTTTATCGCTCCGAAAAGAGAATCCTCGTCTCGACCTACGTCTCGACGCGTGACGGAACGACCGCACGGATCGATCGCGAGAACGATCCGCAACGAGCTAGAAGAAAAAAAAGAAAACGGCATCTCTTTGTAACTATATTCGCGTTCGGTTCTCCAAATTGAATATCGACGCCCAAATCCCGTTAAGTTCGAAAGAGCCCACACTGAAAAGACTCGTGGCACTTTTGCGACGAGACCGTTTTCGAGAGACCACCAACAGCAAGGTCACTTTCGAGTTCACGGTAGCGACATGTGTTTAATTTAGATTCCGTGTTGCTATCGGTGTCAATGCCGGTATCGGTTACCGGGATAGAATATTCAAAAGAAAACAAACACACAAAGACGAAGCAGGCAGATTTTAAAAGAGAATTCTCTGAAAATGACGAGCGAATAAATGTGCGAAAATAACATAGCTTATTAAATTGTATTGTGTTGTGTGTTGGCTTCGTTCGTGTGAGGTCACTATCATATCACATGGCAGAACGTCATGAGCGTTAACACTTCTGTCGCAAATTCGTCGCGTGCGAAGACGCGGAAATGGATATGATTTTTAAGAATAAATCCTATCGCTCGATCGCACTGATAAGTAGATAATGTTCTTCGATGTTTGGTGAATTGCAAATACCCCGAGTGGCCTGTACGGAACTCCATGATCATCAACGGTATTACGATTGGTACATAATACATTACTGGCTTGTAAGTTCTATTACGGTACACGCAAGTTTTTGGATGAGAAATAGTCGATTAGTACACGATATTCGACTCGGTTTTGCGGAGAAAAGTGATCATGACACAGAGAGGAATCCAGGATGGGTCAAAGACATCTGCGGAACAAACTAAATCGATGGTAAATAAAAATATCGTTTATCCTTTTAATATTTATGTTTAAAATACGTTTCTAATGATAATAAAATCTTAACCATCTGGACATATAAAAATTTTGTTTTGAACTGACTGAAAAATGATTCTTGTTAAGAAATCGCAGAATAGGTATTGGTTGTTCTTCTTTGCTTATCGATTGCGTATTTCGAGTCTTCGAAGTTTCGTGTGAAACTTGTATAAAAATCTTGCAACATTTTATGGGAAGGCATAACGAGTGTTCATTATGCAATTTGTTGCACTTGCGTGCGATGCATCTTGTGAGCGCACTATTTTCATAGAATTTACGTCTCGCGTTAGGGTGTTGGGGAGGCTTTCCGAGGGTTGATGATATGGTCTATAAGATTATTCCTCTCGAGGCGATACATGACATGAATGAATTAACATTCCGCGGTAATGCGAAGGTCGGCCCGATAGCGGAGAGCCTTCTTGAGCGCCTTGACACCGAAAACAGAAATCGTCGTAAACTGCATTCGGTTGCGTTGGATCTATATCATTGTATAATCTGTATCTTCGCCGAGGAGGTGGCCGTTATGATACGCATATGTGAATTCTCGTTGTTTCGGTGACCTCCACGAGTCGAGTAGTCGAGTTTTATTCTATTTGTTTTGATAAGAAAACTGTCTGGTATACATAACGGTCGCGAGGCGCATTTTCATGCGACTATACAATATGCCTTTTGTATTTTCCATATGGTTTTGTATGTGTAATATTATTACGAAAGAAATTAAAATTAAATAAATTTCTTACTATGAAAATTTTATTGCATAAAAAATTATGTTAATTTTTTAGAAAATAGCTTGATCTTTGATCAAACATTGGATCAAAACATTACTGTAAAAATATCACGTGTATCGCTGTGTCGAGTTCTTTATATATTACGGTCACGTTATGACTGTGATCTTTTATTATGAAGTATCTTATTTACAACGGATAATTACATACATTTGAATTGCACTTCTCTTAACGCTGACAAATCACTTTCGTTACCAATAATTTTCGCATCAATATTAACGCTTGGTTAATTATACGCGCGATTGTAGATAATCGCAAAGGCGTTTTAGAAAAATTATGCACAAACATTTCTTGAAAATAATGCTGACATTTGCAGTAATAGAATTTTCCATGTATCATCTATAGTTATTGCAACGACGATGAATGAATGAATTCTTCCTCTCTTCGAGTGCGCAGACGCTTTGTTGAAGATAAACTGTGAATTTATTACCGAGCAGATGCAACAAACGTCGATAACCGTGATAATTTCCCTTTCCTTGACTCAGAACAATGTTTCGTTAATGATATAACGAATATATATCAAGAAGTTTCTCTTAGCAGCTTCTTATCGTGCAACTTTAATCGTTTTAGTTTCCGTCCCTCTGCATCTTCTTTTCTTGTGTATATCGAGTTCAATTACTTTTTCTCGATATACAAATATTGATCACGAATTATTCGCTCTTTATTTCATAGATTGCTTATTACACATTTAACGTTTGCACAATTAATATCGGAAAATGACTTATAGAATATTACCTATAGAATTAGATGTCTGTAAAGCATTACATATTTTTACATGTAGTTATTCTTTTAAAATAATTACATTAACAAAATAAAGATTTAGACAATCTAGTTGCATTTTTTGTTGAAATGATAATTTTAAATCCATTTTCTTTATTTGAATGTTCTTATCAAATTATGAAATTATCATTAAGTGCAATAGAGAGAGAATATATTGCGATGACATTTCTTGCACAAGTCTTGCCAGGTTAATGTTATTGCGATAACCCCGCTTTATTGTCTGACTTTTCCAACCAACAATTGATAATATTATTAACAGTTGCAATTTTCAGGAAAATTTAACTTGCGTTATGAAATGTTACTACTAATTTTATAATTATTTTAGTCAAATTTCACGACTATTTTAAATCTCTCTAAAGATTATTTTAACAATAATTAATAAACATTATTTAGGCATTTTTTGAAAAAAACTAAGAAATGGTTTAAAATCATATTACAAAGAAAATTCTGAACAATAGTGCTTTTAATACACTTATTTAAAGCAATAAATATTTAATAATAAATATTGATTAAAGTGATAAAGATTTATTATTGTATTATTATAGTATTATTTTATAAAATGACAAGTTATATTAATAATAAAGTTAAGAATGAACAAGATTCTCTCAACAGGTTGATACACAACAGGTTTATTTTTAAAACACGATCGTGATTATTTTTTTGTCTGCCAGAAAATTGACAACGGTTATTTTATCAAAAATGTGTCGAAAAGTTCAAGGTCCGTTTTGTAGTATACCGAACGTGAGTGGCGTCAATTTATCAATTTTTATAGCTGCTATAAATATGTCAACGCTAATCATTTCATCGCCGATTGCAGACAAGCTTATAACTCGTGTATATACATTGTATATCGTAGAGGAGGACAGATTGGCATAATACACCGATTACGTAAACATATCTATAAAACGGTCGCATGCAGTAAAAAAGTTTACATTTACATATATCTATATCGAACTCGATAATTGTTGGTAATAAACGCTTGATAAAGCGGATGTAAGAAAGTTTCATTTTGTCTCTCAGTTAATGTTGTTTAACAGATCGCGTCATCTCTACATTTCTCACGTCACAAAAATTTACAACTAATATTATATTGTACTACTAGGAGAGAAATATATTAATATAGTTATAATTATAACGTATAAAATAATGTATTCCTTCTCAAAGATTTTGCTACTAGCAATAAAAGATCAGAAAAATGACTTATTCTAATTTAATTAAAAAAATTTTCTATTTTTTTTACTTAATTTTACGAATTATAATGTTCGACTATGTAGGTATATTTTGAAGGATGTAGTTAATTAGTAATATTTGTAATATATATAATTAGTACAGTATTCGTTAGATTTACAAGGCATTTTTCTTTCTGATGCGTATTTGACGAATCGTCTTTCAAGCGCGTTATCGATAGTTCGCGAGCACTTTCACATCAATGAGATAGAAATATCATTCTTTTTATCTTTTATATCGCGGTATTCCTCGTGCCATTCAAATATCACGACCCCAGGATTTGCGTATCATGCACTCTCAAACTTTGGATTCAACCTTAGAAACATTACGAAATCAATTTTTACGTCGGTGAAATCTTATTGTAACATAAATTGTAATAGTGACAGTGCGAAGCTTTCTCAGTATGGAGCGTTTATCACTTCAAGGTGACATTATCTAAAGTCGAGTTGCTGAGAGGAATTATGGAATGATAGATACAATAAGAGCTTTTGCGAAAGTATGACGATTAAGACAATCGTTTAATTAGAACTTGCATAAATGTATACATTTCTTTTACGATTATTATCGTAGTTTTAGAGAAATTTACATATAAATGTTATTTATTTAAATTTGCCATAAAGAAATCTTGTTCTCCAAATGTCAAAAACATTTTTTTTTGTATACAAGTACTGACTATCTTATTATTGCATCCAGTGAAACGCATCTGCGATTGTCTGTACATTCACCGTCCAACGGTATCCGATAAAATTCGTCATACAAATTACATTCTAATTATAGTACGTACATCAATATTTTTTACGCTGCGTAGTCGTTACCCCGAAATAAGTTCTCTTTTCTTCACGCTGCTTCTCTTTTCTTCACTTTTGTCAACAAAGAAATTTATAAAGACGCGTTATCGTCTCATCACAATTTACAAGCAAGCGTGCTCCGAATGTCATGTCCTGCACCAAATAATATCTGTTCTGCGGTAATTAACGCGCTATTTCGAGCTGTTTCTTAGCTCTCTATATAGGATCTGATAGACAATGTAGAGGCGAAGAGCTCTTCTGCTGCATTTTTAGTCTATTTGTCGTTATAATGTAATAATTTTTGTTTTTTATTATTTGCTGATAGTATCCTGGCATTGAGTTGTCACAAGTGATTGGGGATACGAAAAGATAAAATTGGAAAAAAAAACTTTAAATATACCATACTTGAAATTGTATTTTTGTGAATAAAACGAATCTTAACCCAAGATGCATTTCAAGAGTAACCGGTCATAGAAGGAGTTAATTATAAGAGTTAACCGATGTTGATGCTTTACACTTTGCTGACGAAGATAGGCCCAGCTACGGCGAAAGCTTACGTGAATCGTAACCGCTAGTTAGCGTCTTGTACCACAGGCTTTTGCGATTCAAATAATTCACATCTGATAATAAACGTCGTGTATATAATCATTTACGTTCTTACACATTGAATAAAGATGATTATTTGTCATTTTGATTCAGTCCGTTATATTATGATGCAATTGCTAAGTGCATGCATTAGCAGCATTTCGACAGTGTTGAAACAAACTACTCAATATTTTATTTCAAAATTTTTTGCAATTATAATTATTAAGTTCCGTGTAAAAATGTTTTATTATTAAACTATTAAATAAGAACTATATTATAATATATATGTATAATCTCACATTTATTTTTAAAATTATGTTAAAAATAAGATTCTTGTTTAATTTCCTTTTCTAATGTTTTATTTACAAATTGTTAGAGTTCTGAAAATCTTTAAAAGTATTTCTATCGAGAAAAACTATTTCCAAATAAAAAGATTAATTTTGTTATTATCAGTATTAATATTACTGATATATTTAGGATATAATAATTCAATTTTAACAACTGTAATAATTTCTTCTCATTAAGTAATACATATTCACATTTGTATTCGATTGCGTATTAGCTACATATAATATCCGAGATAACTGATGACATAAGTTTTCTATCATTATCCGTTTTGAAACACATATACAAAAGGAATGCATTGGAATTTAATACAATTGATTTCCGGACACGAATGGATTACGCAGGCCACCCAGCGATAAATATTGGTCGATATATCACGTTACACGACCTATCGCGCAATGCTAACTTGATAACATCGAGGCGGGCAATAATGTACGATTGTTGAATTGACATTTATTGTATGAGATAATGACCTTTCTTATCGGCACGATACTTGACGTGATTGTTTAGAACATTATATGTGCGTAGAATAATATTTCTGATAGATAAAAGCTTTTATTAATGTACATAATTCGTAACTTCGAAAATCGCTGAATTTTCAAGAAAACAATTCGTATAAATAATTCAGGCGTTGTGTTAATCAAATAATTTATCATTTTGAATGGTTTTTGAGCAAAATGGTTTGGTTCAGTACAGATAGGCGCTCAAATGCCTTATATGCATTTGTATGAAGCTGCGGAGAGCATTCATATAATGTGAGCCAGGGTGAAGAATGTAAGTTTAATTAAATTTTTGTGTTTCTGGCCATCGTGTAAAGAAATGCATTCATTTCTTTCGCTAATAAAATCAATTAAATAATAAAGCGATATTGATTTCTCCAAGCATCTGCCAGAGGCGCTTACGCGGCTTAAAAGCTGAGTCACGCGAGCGTCTTTATAATGAGGATTAATTTCGTCTTATACATTTGGCAATGCAGTATCGTGCTGACCCGCGAAAGGACAACGATGAGAGAATTTATTCGAGCTACCGCGAAGTAGATAAATCTTTCTCAGATAGCGTTAGATTAACGACGTATGCTCTCAGTTCTCGGAAAGCTTCTCCGTGATAGCTTCTCCGTGTAGAACCTCGGGCGAGGTGAAATTTGTGAGAAGGAAATGCCTATTTCGCCAGAAACATTTAGATTTTTGTTTCGCCGGGGCAGAATGTTGGTCCGTCTCAAGTTACACGCTCGCGGTTTCGTTCGTTTAACGGGAAAATTATTTTTAGCGTGAATCGCGCTTTGACGATCGCGATTCGACGTGTAAATGAAAAGGTGCGTGAACCGCGTGATTGTTTGCGTTTATTCACGAATTTTTCCCCACTCGTAGTTTCACCACGCTTTTCGGACGTCCTACTGGGGACCAACTACGCAAGAAGTGCATTTTGGGACGCAGTGCGACATATGCCGATGAGCGATGTCCATGCACGAGGTATGCGCGTGTCTACGTACGTTACTTGCCAAAGGATATTTGGTTATGTATATTAAAGCGTCGAATGTCGTTCTCTTTTTGTCTTGTTATTTTATAGCTGTCAATAAAAAGCTAATTCGCGTAGCTGGCAATCGTAGATCATCGGAGCTCTCGAATCTTATTCGAACGTGCCCATCCGCCAAGCTACTCCAAGTGCTATTAATGAATGTCTTGTTAATAATGATACATTCGACCTTGCTCTGTTAGATATAATCACATTGCAATTACATTTATTTAAATTTTGTTGTTATAAAAATATCAACTAGATTAACTAACCAATTTTTTAACTTAACTAACCAAATTAATCAATTCTGTGACTGCTGTTTGTTTAGAAAATTTTTCCACGAATACTGTAATTGATTTGAGATATTTAGATATAAGAAGGGGAAGATTTTTAAAGGATTGAGAAAATTGTGTGATAGTTTCTTCATTAGAAGTAAATCTAAATTAAATAGCAAAGCGGTATATCTCTATTAATCGCGACTGATGGCCAATTAGTTTTATCTCTTATTACTTATACATTTTGCAATTGTTTGCATATATACATATACATATCGAAAAGCAGACTGTCATTAATTTATGAAGTCGCTTATTTTATTCGAACTGTACATTCACAACGTTGTCGAGATAAGGAATGAATTTTCTAGTGAGGCTTTCACGTGTCTCCATTCGTCTCTTCATTAGAAACATATAAAATCGTCCTCTCGAAAGCCGTACAGCTTTCGCAGATTACTATTCTGGCTAAATATAAACTGTGACTTTATTTACTCTTGGCAAGAAGTCGATCCTCGTCGGCCTCGAACTCGAGGCATGGCGTTTGCGTGTAAATGTATCGATGCATTATTAATTAGTGTTTTGTTTCCGCGATTTCTATTTATTTTTTGCGAATTTTTTTTGGATTGCGATAGGTTGCGAACACAGGTTTCATCAAATTAACACGAAACTCGAAGACTCACCACTATGTGAACAATTTTTCTTAATAATCTCTACAAATTTTTTTTTGTAATATTGTTAAGGAAGTGCAGGAAAGAAAGTTTCAATTAAAAGTTGAATAATAATTTAAACGTTTGAAGCATTCGCTTAGTGGCGATTTTATCTTGAGATGAAAAATTTACAAAGTTTTATGGGATGACCTGATAATGCGGTTTATCGTTCTATCGCGAATAAACGCGTGCTCAATCAATTAGAGCGAAATCCGAATAAGCAATGCCCGTATAATTGCTCGTTAGAGTGATAAGAAGAACGTACGCAAATTCTAGATCTGTCAGTTTATCAGGCTATTAATGGCACTAAGTCCTTCAATTCATTATTGATTAGTTGAGAAATTAGTATCTACAACAATTCGAGCATGTGATCATGATTTGGTCATTTCTTGTTGTTCAGTCAATATTCAAGTCATGATATCCAACTTATCTCTTCTAATTTTCTGGATTTAATAAACGACGAAGCAACGTCTGAATTAAATAGTAGATGAAAATCGAGAATCAAAATGATTGAGAATGAAATTTTCTCTAGTGTTGTTTCTTTCTATCTTATTTTTTTTTTTTAAATGGATGCCTTCTCTGGATATTACGGCTTTTTGTAGTTGGATTCTTTATTTTTTTAGAAATCTATATTATTTAATTTTTCAACTAATGTGTGATATACAGTGTGATATAATTGTACAATAAAACTCTTAATTCTTTCAACTGCAATTTATGTATTCAGCTATAAAGGAGTAATTGGTTCAAAGCCCTGGCCTTGTACATTGCGAGAACGAGAACTTCAATTCTTTCGATAAGGGATTGGGGGTTCTTACGAGCGCAAGTAACATGATTCATCATCTCTTCGCGTAATTTGTTACTAATCAATTAGGGAGCGGGGTTCCGATGATGATTGGGCAATCTTCTTGCGGACCGCGAAAGAGAGCGATAAATCTGTCGCGATAAATTGCGACGGTGCCCTAGCCACGGGTCAAGTAGTTACGATTTAAACTGTGTCGGTGAACGATCGCACGGAAATAAAACGTCGCCCCTTCTCTCTCTCTCTCTCTCTCTCTCTCTCTCTCTCTCTCTCTCTCTTTCTCTCTCTCTCTCTCTCTCTCTCTCTCGCTCTCTCTTTTTCTCTTTATTTCTCTCTTTTACACAATGAGGCGAGAATAGATCTGCTGGAAATATTATGTCTCTTGATGTCTTTTTATTTCCGACTAATTTTTATATGACAATTTTATTTTTATATACAATATGTATAATATGATAAGTAATGCTATATGCGCACGAATTATTAAGCGGCAGATCTATATCTGTTAAATTGACGTCATCAACTAAATCCTTTGTGAAGGACGTGGCGTGTTTTATTGTAACAATATCAATCAATCAATTGGGAATCGCACCTCGGTTTCTCATTCTCAATAGTACTGTCAAAATGCGTGATATCGCGTGGAGAAAGACAGGGATTATTGTATATTAAATAAAGATAAAAAAAAAATCGATTTGGGATGTGGCGAAGCGTGACATCTGCAGGCACTTGATATTTGTCGTTATCGTAGATAAGACAGGAAGTATTCGAAACAATAAGTCTCGAGCTTTTGGCAAACTCGTGAAATTCGTAGGGACCGTAGTGAATTTCTATTGAAACTGTACGCTTTTCCGCTAACTGATTCTAACTGACTTGTAAATTTCCTTTATTTCAGTTATAAACGTAGAAATAAGTTTGCGCGACCAACTTGGAGCGATTAATA
Source organism: Temnothorax curvispinosus (assembly GCF_003070985.1). Classification (NCBI taxonomy): domain Eukaryota; kingdom Metazoa; phylum Arthropoda; class Insecta; order Hymenoptera; family Formicidae; genus Temnothorax; species Temnothorax curvispinosus. The sequence goes on along the minus strand of NW_020215876.1, from coordinate 96,153 downwards.
ACAAATTATTACTGCACTATCATAACGTAGCTATATTATAATATGTGTTTACGATGTTTATGTCTATAACAGTGAACATTTTTGTTAAGAAAAGATTTGTTTCAAATCTGTGAAGAACATGAGACGCGCGAAAGATTAGGTGGTTTTTGAATGAAGTTTCTGAGACGAAACGAAATTATAAGCTTCGTTTGTGTGTTTCGTGCCGTCACTGGGGCCAATAGCCTTTAAGCCTACGTCGAGCCTCATGCCTCGTGTTACGTAACGATTATATTATCTATTGCGACTGCTTACTTAGACTTCCGATAGACGCGACCAGACGCAGCGCGCGTGAACACGTGTGCGTCTGAAGCGTAGCTGCGGCGAGGCGCGCGACTGGAAAAACGGAGAAACCTGTCTGTCACTTCGGAGCCGCTTCAAATTTAACCCCTTTACGCACGCTGCCTTTTCCCTGATAGACGTGCTACGGTCGCAAAACCGGTTTGGCATCGACTATATTCGTATATCTAACGTTAAACGATATTGCTGGCAATGTTTCTATTTTTAGACTGTACTCATACATTAATCGACAGACGTATAAACCCTTTATGCTTGAGGAAGCTATGGATATTAATGATTATCAATTATTGCTCGATATTAAGAGATTGAAAGACATCAATGTTAGATGGAAATGTTTCACGATTGGATAAATCTCGCCCGGCGAACACGAGATGAGCGCGTTCTCGCCTCGAAAGCGCCAGTTATATAAATCAGAGCGAGTTATTTTTTCGCGCGGCCTTTAAAATCACTGCGCTCGATGCCCTGGCTTAGAGATGAAAATAAATGCCAATAAATCGTTCGCTTGCCGAATTTCTGCCGAATATTCATCCACCCTTGCAGCATGACGCGGCGAGTCCGCGCAGGATTCGCTCGTACGCGAAGCGAAGTGTCACCTTAGTGCGCGCGACCAAGAGGTGAGGAATTGATTCGCGGCCAATTGAGCGTGTATTTATATCGTTCCAATTTTCTCACAGTAGCGTGCATGCGATTTTCTAAGCGCACTCTCGAATCTGTCGCGAGTGGTTTCGCGCAACGATCACTGCAGCCGACCGATTATAATTATTATTCCTTCGTTACATAATTATTGTGTGTTTGCGATTTTCCCTTTGAAGTTTGAGCTGTTATTGTGCGAAACGACGGTGATTTCTTTTTTTGAGTAAAAGATCGCCTGTGCTTGTTTCTCAGGTTTGTGCATTTCGTTGAATGATGATAGATTCCGGTTTGAATAAAGCGTGATTTACGTAGTGATTTAAATAGTGACCGCGCTGCGTTTCCCTGCTAGTCACTGTCGACGGCCGATTATAGCTTTCACGATGCCAAAAATAGTTGTCGGGCATACGATAGCAAAGAACAGGGTGAAAGGAAGATATTCCCTGCTCTTTTGTCTCATAAATAGTTACACGCGTCAATAACCGAATATTTTAAAATTCGGATTGTGAATAACGATTCACGTAACGGCGCGTGCCTTGACTCGTGCCACTCGTGCTATTCTTGTCGAGAATACAAAGTTATATAAATCCGAGTAATCTATAATTCTTTTAATTTTTGGATACGTATATAGGGTGTTTATTAAGGTATTTTTGTGTTTTTACGAAGAATTGAAGGCTGTAGTGCGATTTGAGCTGAACTTGCGCGTCAGAATGCTGCACGTGGGTCGTAATGACCGATCATTTGTACTTCCTGCAGCGCTGCTTCGATACGCGCAACATTGTGGCCATGAGCCAATGTTGTGATTCTCGTTACTATTAATGACGAGCTACGTCATTAATGCGTGTTCATTTTTTTGTTTCCCTTTCCTTTTTTATTCCTACTTGTGTACCGTTAACAAACTATTAACGAGCTAACTTTGATTATATATCGCAAACTTGACTCGCGATCGATGAAGTAAAGATGATTAATTATAGGATCATAAATCCTAGATGGCAACAACCGTCGGCAAGACATTATACTAAGAAAAATGTTTAGCGCAATTACATGTGACTAATAATCTCTATTGTTATTTTCTTGAGAAGAAAGAAGATTAATTATTTTTTTAATATCTCACGATCGATACGGCCGCGTGGCAAGAGATCGTTTGCGATGAAAAATTTTGTAAAAATTTGTACATTTCTTTATATTTTATGGTGACAATTAGTGGCATAGACAAATAAAAAAAGGTAGAATTTCAGTTTTTTTAAAACTCCACTCTATTGTATATATCCTATATCGTCAATGAATAAACAATACCGCCTATATGACAATTAGTAAAGTTTTCAGGAGAAACAAAAAACTGAATGATAATAAACGGAACAATCGAAGTCAAAAAGGGCATTTGGAGAAAAATGTCACTTGTAGGCGCGGTATTGTTTATTCACAGACGATGTATATATATGCAATCTCCAACAATATTTTATTCACTTTGCACAGTTCTCACAATCGCAAATCAAGTTGAAATTCGTCGCTTTTTTTTCTAGAACGGCAACTCGGCCAGCGTGCCGGCAGGCCGAGGCAGCGACTCGACCTCGCCTTTGCCCTTGTCGTTAGAGGGTAGGCACGCTGAGGAAGCAGCCGGTTCCACTGTCCTCAAGATGGGCAGCACGGACTCGGCAGGCAACGCCCGCGGGCCCTCCTGTGGTTTGGTCAGCACTCTCCTTCCTAGCAGCTGTCGGGGTAGCGCAGAGGCATTCGCCCGGTGTCTTCATCGACGACTAACGTCGTTAGGTAACGAGAATGGTTCGCCTGAACGGACCGCGGATGCCAAACCTTGTGAAACCTCCTGGCTGCATCCGTCATCGAGCAATCGCCACGCAGTCACCAATAATCTGACCGTCAACAATCAACATTCGATCCTTCAGCATCAGCCGCGTCATAGTCCGGAATCAGATCTCTTCTACGACATCGAGGTGGAAGAGGCGGAAGTGGACGGGCCGGGTTCGCCTCCCGAGGAAGCGACCGCCGCTGAATTGGCGCATCTGCTGGTGAACCCGGAGATCCTGAAAACGGGTCATCACGATGCCTGTCATTGCTCGCCTAGCGGAACCAAGATGACGTCTGGCGTCACAGGTATCCATCAAGATCCTGAGTCCTGCGTGTTTGCATCACCAATAACCGGTACGTCACCCGAAAGTGATACCTCAGAAATGTTCTTCGATCCGGAATCCTCGGATGCAGACAAATCAAAAGCCGAAGTATATTTCGATCCTATCAGCACTTCGGACAGCGAGGCCACGAATCTCTCAAACACTCCCGTTCCCGCGAGGACCAAACTTGCGTCGAACGGACGCAAGCGAACGAACGTGAATCCGGAACGTTGCGAGGACACAACATCCGAATCGAGTTGCTCCTTGAGAAGAAACTCTGCATCTCGCGAGAATGGCCGACAGGAGGGATTGGTCTGCAGCTCGGAAGACTCACTGAACGGCAGAAGCTCTCAGGAAACGACGTCGCCTAGCCACGAGTCTCTGTGGAGCACGTTCGATGACAGCACTGTATCGCTGCAGGATGAAAGTCCAACCAGAACAATTCAGGACTCTGTTGTCCCTCATATCTGTTTGCCTAAGTCGCATTCTGACTCGGAGCTACCAAGTAACGGTATCAGCACAGTAGTGTTTAATAAACTCGACAGGCGGGACGAGGAGGAGGAGAAGGAGGAGGAGGAGGAGGTGGATGAACGTAAAATCGATGAAGTTGATTTCGTTAATAGTATATCGAAGAATGTGATGTGCGATGTTAGGAATGGCAGTCTTTCCATGACGCAAGATGTCAAGAATGATAGTGACCTAACGAAGGATGATTCTTTTAATGATGCTGAAGATATGATTAATATAATTGAAGATGAGGAAAAGAAAGAATGTATAAGATCGGAATGTCAAATGGCGTCGAAGAGTTTGTCGCAATTAAAAGTGGAAGATGTAGCCAGTGACACTGATACCGATCATTCATCTTATAGTAGTACCGTCGACATTTCGGATGCGTTTACATTGGAATATTCGAATAATGCCGCAGTGACCGAGACGACCCCGAGGAACGAGCTGAAGTTAAAGCTCGAGAAGGACACCGCGCTGAACGACAACGACGAGGAGAAACTGTGCCTATTACTGAAGAAATTTGACGGCAGTTCTGCCGCGAAGGGGGAGGATTCTTTGCCGGAACAAGAGACCCAGAGCGAGACGGTAGAAGAAGAGGAAGACAGACCGCAGAGAGTTCGAAGATGTTCCTCGTTAAAGACGGGAAAAACGCCACCGGGTACACCGCACAGGAAGAAGATTGTCCGGTTCGCGGATAAGCTTGGTCTCGATTTGGCCGATGTGAGAACGTTCTTAGACGAGATACCGAAAATACCCACCTCCGCGTACAACGACCTGATCTACGATGACATCTTTCGACCGCAGGACGGCAATTCGGACAACATAGCATCCGTCAGCAATGATTGCTGTGATCATTATCAGAATGATGGCAGGCGCAGATCTACGTCAGTGATACCCAGAAAAGTCGATCGAATGCTGGTGCCACTTTTCCAACAGCCAGGCGGCATGTCGAACTTTCTGGATATGGTGCGTGAGCGCCGGGTTTGCTTGGAAAATGTAGTTGTACAGGACCCAGTGACTCTGGCGATTCAGGGTACGGTGCGTGTAATCAATCTCGATTTCCATAAGTCTGTACACGTGCGATACACCATCAACTCTTGGCGAAACTTCAGCGACCTACAGGCGATCTATGTACCTAACTCGTGCGACGGTTTCAGCGATAAATTCTCTTTTATCTTGTATTGTCATACGTTAATGGTCGGTCAAAGGCTCGAGTTTGCAGTCCGGTTCCAATGCAAGGGCGCGCAACATTGGGATAACAATGCCGGTGCTAATTACTGCTTCCAATGTCTGCCAGTGTCGTCATCAACCGGATATATACCGATCACCGCCGATGATCGGCGCGGAAGCTGGGCACCGACGTTCTACTGATGAACATCCAGAGCATGCGTTTGTCTGATTCGATGACGTGACAACGTGGCTCCGGGAACACAAACTGACTGAAGAGATTGTTGAAGAGGCTAACGGTGCGAGCTTGCGGTACTCGACGGTTTTTACACGTTCCTAAATAAGTGCTTTGTAACGAAGTGTGCAAAACGGAACATTCGGAATTCATTACTGTTGTTCGTTGCTTCAGGGAGCTCTCGAAAAGTTTTCGGCATACAATATGGCATATATTGATCTTCGCAAAGATATCGGACGTCAAACATTATTGGAGATAATACTATTTTGAAAAGAAAAATTGTAGTGCAATAGCAATTTTTTTCAAACGGCCAACTATAGGAATAGTAACGAGTGAAAAACATTTGACTGTGGATTATGGGAACAACGATTTTATTGTTACGATCAATTGTCTTTGCAATGAACAGATGGAGTTGCTCAATTATCAAACGATTCTAATGCTTTTCATTGAATTTATTAATTGATTTAGTATCTTGGAGGCAAAAAAATCACACACGCAAACACGTATATACGATGTGAATTAGCAATAAAATGTGAAAAATGTCGTATGTTTAGACACACATGAGGCATTTAAGCCTGCTTTTCTGCCCACAAAATAACATGGATTAATCTATTTTCAAGAAATACTAAAGGATTATAATAATTTATGTTAACATCAGACTGCTCTGTCAATAGACAAATATATTTTCTTACTTTCCAAAGTCTCTTTTCACGAAAGTATTTTCTGAGAGATTGCGGAAAGTATTTCTGCCTACATAGTTTGTCTTAAACTGTATTTATTAAGCCGATGGAGATTATAAAAGCTGGAATCCTTTCAACGAAACAGAAAACGAATACTCATCTGGGAGTTCAAAGCTGTGAAATAGGCTAATACAATTGACAGGAAACATTAAGAACAAATAGACGGTTTAAGCGTTCCTATGGAGTATCTATGCAGAGTCTATGTCAGAGTTAAGAATGAGAGATCATTTATTTGATTGCATGAAGGAACTATCGCACGTGGCCGCGATTTTATTAGCGTTATCCAGTACAATGACGATATAGATGATAATAAAACGAATGCTGATATAATGATATTAGTTCTTGTTAGCGACATCGTACGAGTTTAGAGATCATCGTAGAGAGGATAGATGTTCCATAAGATATTACATTAGAGACATTTATATTTCTTCTACGGAATAATGTGTTCGGTATTGACTGGAACGTTTGAATAAAACGTGCGATTTAAATTTAATCGATGGCTTTAAAGATATATCAATATCTTGATTTGATACAACAAATATTTTAACACTTTTCAATCGTCTATTCTCTTTGCCAAATATCGAATCGATTTACCCTGAAAAGAAATTAGTTTCTATATTACTTAATGTCGAAAAGTAAAAAATTTCTAAAAAATAAAAGAATAATATATGTACAAAAATAAATGAGCTGGAATATTAACTAAACGTTATTTATATTCGTTTTTGCAAATGGCACTTTTTAGACTGATATTTTATCGTGGTGGCGAGACATAGTGTATAAAAGAAGAGTTCCACTTGAGAACGCATGTGTTATTTTGTACATATATTATATATGCATACGTGTGTACAGGTAGCATCAGTATTGGTGGCAGGCATGTTCTTTATTGTCTAATTTTTCAGCGTAACGTTTATATTAGTTACGTGAAACTAATATAACGGAAATTGTTATTACTTTTATTGTCGTATTATTATCGATACAATTCTTGTACATATCAAAATATCTTTTTCGCGCACCGAAAATGTGTGTGGCGTGTGCGGATGGACTTCGCGGGTACTTTTTGAAGTATAAATCTTTTGATAGATCTTTTCTAATTTTATACTTGATTGTATCTCCTCTTTGGATGCAATTGACTGCACGCCTTTATTATACGTACGTGACTTCAATCCTTTATGCAGTCCTGTACTATATTTTTGCGATCGCGAACGAGAGTATAAATATTTTAACAGCTTTATCAAATTTTATTGTTATATGCTTTTCAGATGTATTTTTCTTTCGTATTTTAATAAATAAGTCACTTTATTTAATTATACTTAAAAAGTGATGATAACATTATTATTGGTTTATTATTTTGTTATTTGTTTCATTATAGAAAATTAAATATACGCTAAACAAATATGTTAAAAATAAAATTATAATAACAAAACTATTTTATTGTTTTATTATTATAATTTTACGCGTATATGAGTTTAAACCGTATATGTTTTCAATGTCTCAGAGTATCTGTTGCTGTGAGCTTTTTATAAATTTTTATCTTATCTTCTCCAATTCTTAATGATGTTTTTTTCCTGTATATTCAATCTCGGAATTAACGATTTGTTGCATAAATCATATTTTTCTTATAACACCAATTTACACGATAAAAGTTAACTACCGAGTGATAGATGCGACCACCATTATTGAGGCGTGCAATATGTACACACATGAAACAAACCAATAACTTTATTGTTAGACAATTTTGCCTATAGAATTGTTCGGCATCTGGTGTATTTATAAACTTAAACTCTTTAGCAGAATATTCTGTGTATAATATGCGTTAATAAAGCAGGATAAAGTAAGGTGATTTAGAAATAGAAAATTTGACAGTTGACAATTTTTCAAATTGAATTCTGCATTTTTGAATAAAATTTTAAATGTTTTTAAAGTTTATTTGCTGCATATTTCGATTATTTATAAGGTCTCTTCATATACTTATTAAGGAATCTCTTTTTATATAAATTCCGTGTAGTATTAAGAGTAGACCTTGTCTTTTTTTTATTTGAATTTTATACGATAATCTAAAATTAAAAAAATATCAAAATTAAACAAATGTTTTTATTTCACAGCAATATTGCGTCATAACGAATTGAAAAAATTTACTGTTGTATATTATCACATAGATAAAAGCAAACTTTTATATGTTTTGTATAAAGACACTTTTGTATAAAGAAAAGTTAATTCGAAATATTATTAAATTATCTTATTTTATCCTGTATATAAATATATAACAATGAGTGTTTTAATAATAATGCAAAAATATACTATATCGTATGTTGATAAGTACTGTTATTTATGAAAGGTGTATGTTATTTACAGAAGTAAATTACTAGAGGATTGTGAGAACTAATTATAAGAAAACCGCACACAACATACACTTCCAGTAAACATTTGCGAGAAAAGTTACAGTTACAAAGTTAACAATATTTTCCTAAAGATTGTTATCAACAGTCCTCACCGTTATCAACATGCAATTATACTATGTAACCGGGTTTAGCAATAATTAAGTAATTAGAATTAATAATAGGGAAGATTGAAATTATTATATATTTTTCGACCACCGAATTAATTTTGTTATAGTCCTTTCCTGTGCGAAACATGTCGAAAAGAATGGACCGAGTTGCAACGACTACATATATCAACTTTATTAATACTTTATCTGGGTTTTTGTATTTTTATTTTGTATCATTTTAACGGGCTATAAGATTGATGATTATTGATGATTATTGATGCATGAACTAATCGCCATCTTTTACTTTATTTATGTTATTTTAAGATATATTTATATTTTGAAATCGAGAACAAGCTATATTCTTTTGCGATTTGAAAGTAAAAGGATATATGTATATCCTATGTACGTACGTGCGATTGCAGTTGCTTCCTTCTTTTTTTAGATCGCAAATTGTTCTCATATTGAGAAAATACTGTCACTTTTGCTTGTTATGTCGGAATACTCATAATAATGTCTTCGATATGTACAATGTAACTACATTAATTAACAGTAACAGGCCTACGAGAAATCATTTAAAATAATGACAACTCTTATTTCACAGCAATAGAGAGAAAAATTGAATACATATATGGAGGGGTAAAAACCACAGTGGTGTAAGTCAAATTTTTTTAAATATTTTCTCGTGTACATAGATGCAATTTATATATAGATATATAAATATATATATAAATATATTATATTGTACAGATTGCATCTATGCATACGAGAAAATATTTTAAAAAATTTGACTTACACCACTGTGGTTCTTACCCCTCCATATATATATATATATACTTTTTTAATTTGTTATCTAACCATTTTAAACGCCTGATTTATATGTAGACGAAGATTTCTATCGATTTTTTGGCCATTTCTAAGCGAACATATTGTTTACGTGCGATATAAATATCGTGGAGAAAAAAGTTGTGCGTGAGAAGCACAATTGTGATATACATATGCGATTAAAGCGATTTACAGTACAATACATTCTATGACAAGTCTAGACGAAGAAGCGAGGAAGGATACTCGGGAGATTTGGTATGTAGCCGGCGTATATGTAGGACGAACTATTTTGTTAGTCTCCCCTCTATATGTGTACGTTATCTTAATCGCTTCGTAACTTTAAAGGCGTCGGTCTCGGACACAGAAGAAAGATCAGGGAACATTTTTGGCAGCTTCACTCGTGTTGCGAATACTGTTGCGTGTTTGGCAATTTATCAAGATAAAAGTCTTATGATGTCACGGATAATGGAAAACAAATTGATGAAAGAAGTCAAGGCATCGATAGTTATATAATTGTATAATATTATAAAATATAGACTGTTAGTCAATTAGATTTCGAGAATATAACTGAATAATGAACTTTGGTTTTCAGTGAATTTTGATTAATTTAACAAGAATTAAACTTGAGATTTTATTGTTGAAACAATGATGACTTTTTACAAAGCTAGACCTTAGTTTGAATTTGCCAAAGGATTTGTGGCTAGAAGGATCTTATTTCAGGCGGAATAGTCTAATTTCAAAATTTCTGAGTTTCTTTTATTTATAATAGCGCGATCTTTGCAATTAATTGCATTAATTGAAGCGAGAAAATTGTAGAAATTATTTATCTTTATGTAATTTTGAAAATTGCACGTTGTCAGTGGCAAATATAATATACAAACTTTATTAATTAATTTAATAAATTAAAATTAATTAAGAAAGAAGATTACAGAAAATTGCATTAAACTATTCTGTATCTTTATGTTCTTATCTAAAAATTGCAAATTTTCAAATATGAACGAGACATACGAGAGAGCGTATATCAGTACCGTCCATATATTATCATCCGTCCTATCCAAACATTTCTAGATCAACAACATTTAGTATTAATTATGTAGAAAACCTAACAGATATCTAATTTTTATAAATACACAACTGGCGTATGTTGTTGATAAGAACGTATGGATCGATGGAAAATATGCCTGAACATTTGTCTAATTATTATATTATTATTTGAATCATGTCTTTTCGCAAGTACTTCTATGTCCAAGACAGCGTCAATTAGTATTGTAGTCCAAACTATAATATATTTTTCTATGTAAATATATGCTGGAATGTGTCGAGCCACCGAATTTTTTGTATCGTCGAAAACGCGAATATTATTTATGTTATTAAAAGAAAAAAAGATGTAACAACTGAAATGACTACATTAATACGTATTAACACCGCACCTGTCTTTATATATTTTCATAATCACAATACTTGATTCTATATTTATCACAAATTTTTCCTGCAATCTATTTGATGTATAACAAAGTATGATTGACACTGATGAGTGACACTTTATTGTCACTCTTCCCATTACTGATGAATTTTTATTTTTTACATTAATACATTAATAAATACGTCTTAATAGAAATCGAATATGCGTGAATAAAGGCTGAATGCTATGAAGAAGCAAACTATATATACTGCATATACGCAGACACATATTATATACGATATATTTGTATATATATAACATTTGTTCTCCATATATTATTAAAATAATAAATAAAAGATGATTTCATAGCTTCTTTCTTGTTCTACGATCAGGAAGATCTAATTTTGCACCTTTTAATCTTATTTAAGATGTGTCTAACTTTAAATAGTAAAGTCACATTACGTATCCAAATTATAAATGCTAAATAAAATTTATATTATCTTATTCGTTATTTTAAGAAAATAAAACGCATACACACAAATGTCGCGGTTCGCGTGATGCGCGTGTTTGAATCTTGTTTTAGATTCTCAAAATAAAAGTAACGCTAAGTATAGTTTTGAACTTCTGGTTGTGTCGCCGGATGTGAAGGTGTGACTTGGCACATACTCTTCATTTAAACGATAAATGCTGCATACAGACTTTCAACACGAGAGATCGAGTTAACATTTATAGTATTTAAATATCTAAACATTCTTCAATATTAAAAAGATCAGATTTTGTCGTAGATATTAATCGTCAACTAGGTGCGACATTTTAATAACGTTAACGAATAATTAAACAGGTGAGATAATTTAATAACAGGAGAAAAAAAGTGATTGTTTCTTTTCAAATGGCAGCGTTTTATTCCAAATAATCGTGAGTCGATGAAAGTACAAACGTATTTTTCTCTTACAAAGCGATATATATTCTATAATCGTTACCCTGTACATTTCTCTCTGTGATCATAAACACTTCGCGATAAAAAAATATCATGGTTTTCTCAGTCTTTGCGTTCATACGTCGTTCATACGTCGCCGGCGAAAAAAATCATCGTAAACGCTATTGATTAACATTCCTACAGTGATAAATGTGCCTGCAACTTGCATATGTAACTCGTGTGGACGTCTGATAAAAAAATAGCAACATGACGTCTGATCGCAAGTGATCATTCGGCATTTATTGAGAGTGTCCCTATTTCTGGATTGCGCTATACATCCACGTCATAGCAAGCTTCGTGTAAAACGGTAGATTATTTTTTACCAGAACTTGCAACTCCACAAACATTTTGCTAAATGCACGCAAATTATTTTCTCTTTCTTTAATAGTTATTTTTTAATTACATTTCTATTAAATTCTGTTATTAGACTCATCGTATCATAAGTCTATCAAGATTCTTCTAAATACGTCAAACTTGGATCATCACATGACTTTCAAATTATCTTCTTCTTGATCTTTTATGTCATGAGATAATCGTTGTACTAAAAAATTTGATAACATCGTAAGATTCTCTTCATATTACATTAATTACATCAAAATTTTCTTAAATGCATGGAACTAGATCATCACAGTGGTCATGCGAAGAATTAATTATTCTCTTTTTGTCTTTGCTGTCATGGAATCATAGTTAAAAATTCGATGTCATGAAATTCTGTTTCTTCAGATTTCCTTCAACTTTTCCTGAAGGTACTCTGTGTACATATAAGTAGGATAGGATCATTGCCTTAATTGCGAAAGAAACATGCAATTACATATTTTCTTTGTTTTTAATTCGTATAGGATAGTTATTGTAATCGAATCTTCGATAAAACGTCACTATTTTTTAATTTCGGTAGTCGTTATTCAAAGTAGCCGTTATTAAAATTTCGATTTCAATAATGTTATGATGACTGTATAAATAGAACACAGTCTGTCATATTAATCTGAGTCATTAGTTAAAAAATTATTATTAATTCTTGTATAAAATAATTAATTTTTTTGCACCATCTGCAATTTAGTATTTAATGATTTTCGTAAATCACTATTATTCAAAAGCAGTTATCATTCTGTCATAAATCGTTATCAAATCACTAATACTAATCAACGCAGTTGATTGGCATTGAAATGTATCCTTCTTCGTAATGTCTGTTACGCATCTTAATAATTGCTTTCGCATGATAACAGATAGAAATTGTCCTTTTCAGAGAGCGTTTGCAATTGCGAACTACGGAACATTTGATCGCAATTTGAGAGCTCTGTATTGTCTATAAAGTCGCTGTTTGCAGAATTGGTAGAATTCGACCTCGCGGGTAAAGTTGCTGCGCACCAAGTTCTTCACTTCCTCGCTGACTGGCGGTTTAAAAAAGTTTCGATTGATCTTCATAAAGGAATTTGCTTGATCTAAAAAAAATTGAAATACATAATTATACGGTTAACGTAATAATCTGACTCTAATAATTTACGATTGTAACGTAATGTTTAAAATTATTATTGCGTATTAATAGCAATACATACATATATTTAAAAATAATTATAGAAATACATATATATATAATTATTTTTACAATTTTTAAAATATTTGAGTTTGACCAACACATTCGACCAATTATACTCATAAAAGATATTACAATTAATAAATGTAGATGTTTGATCAAGAAGATTAAGATTGATCAGCAGATAATCAAAGGCTTACCATAGTAAACGTCAGTAGCTCCCTGGAAAAATCGTGGTATGTAGTTTTCCAGTACCGTGAGAGTTGTATTTATGTCTTCTAAGACGCCAACTACCGCGTAGTGCTTTTCCACCGCCAACTTGGCTCGCTCCAGGGCACCAACGGTATTAAAAGGACTTTCGGAAAAGAAGTATATGTTAGATTTGTTAGAATATCGCACTTGTGCATTCTCCATAATAGTTATAAAAATATTATTATAACTTTTTAATATATATATATGTCAAAGGTCATTATATACTATTTAAAATGTATTGCAATATAAAATATTTTATATTGCGGATTTCGATTTATATACAGTTGCAAAAAACAATTTCTTGATATTTTGCGAACAAATATTCTTACGTGCATTTCTCGCTGTGTCCACAGAAGAAGAGAGTTTGTCTGCGATGATCGCCGATACCCTCGTGAATCTCACCCTCCAAATATCTGCACTCTCGATCGCCTTTTAATACGCACGACTCAAAGTCCTTCTTGAGCCAATTGGGATCAGGCAACGGTAGATCCGGAAAGATCTGCTTCCTCTCCACATAGTACCACGGGGCTCTTACATAATAATACCAGGATATGACCCTTTCCACGGGATCGCGTACTATGTTGATATAAATCGGCTCCGGTAGGTGGAATCTGACGAAGAAGACGCAAGAAAGTAGAAAATGGCGGTAGCAATCATTTAAATTGCCAAGGCTAATCTCACTCTGTGGCACTCACTCTGTGAAGTTAGTAAAGCAGACGTGCTTCACGTAAACAGACGGTTCCGAATAACTGCTGACCATCCTGGCGAGATGTAGCTGAAAGCATGAAGAAAATTAAACTAAAATTATATACGATCTGTACAGCCTGCAATATCTTTTTAGAAGGATATTGCAAAAGAAATTAATCTTCCATTATTATATTTTCATTATTGTGATGAGCTTGTAATAAACCCCCTAAACAGGAAATAAGATTTTTCAACAAGGATCAATGTTGACTTCAAACGTCTCTTTTAGTTTTTCTATAAATGATGAAATATCTTTCTAATATCTCTTGATACTTGTTCGCAAAATTTCACATCTCTTCTTTTATACTTTATTCAGCGATATCTTCTTCTGCTGCTCTTTTTCTCTTTCCTACTTTTTTCAAGATGAGAAAAACCAGAGCAAAAAAAGAAAGAGAAATACGGAAAAGATAAAACCGTTAGCGGTTGAATCTTTGAATCGGTCAGTATCGTCGTATTTTTATATCACCTTGTAGGGCTCAGCGGTGACGGGATTGTAAATTAAACTGGTAATTACTACGCGAGCGGCTGCCATCGCGCGATTGATGGTAATTGATTGGGTTTTCTTGTTGGAGGTCGTCGTACCTGCTCGATCGGCGCGAGACGTATAGTTTCAACTCGCTGGACACGGTCCCTGTTGAACGAAAATGCATTCCTTATCGATAGCCTCCTCAACAGCTCCATAAAGGTCTGTGAACCGACTTTCGGCACGCGATTGAAGAACAAGACCTCTCGGCCGGCCTTCTTCGTGTTGTTGAGAGCGTCAATGTCGAGCGCTTCTCGATCCTCGTACTAAAAAAGAAAAAAATTGTAACGGTCAAACGGTGCATCCGCGTTAATTATTATCATATTGTCGAAAAAGTCGAATCTGTGACCTAAATCAATATAATTTTCCTTATATTTGTTTGCGGTCAATTAGGATCACACGTAAGCGCGCGCGTAACTTTTCTACATTCGATCCTCTATATAATACATTTCTACATTTCTCTCTGGGATCTCAATAATAGAGTTAAGAATGTCGGGAAATAATCAAGTATTCGTGAAACATCTGTGAGCGTCAGAGGAATCAGGATGCAGGATGCAGGGGGAATGTTGCGGACGCGAAGTGCAATTTACGAACGACTTTACCCGCTCATTTTCGGCGCTCATCTGTCATTATCGGCGGGCTGCCCGTTCTCCGCGAAAGAGAGAACATATTGTTCCAGGCGGAACGTCCGATTCCCTCTCGTTAGATAACGATTCGTGTTATTAGCAAGTCATTCCTCGGCATAAGGCGAACGAAGGTAAGACTTGGCTGTAAGCGCAAGTGCAAGTACGAGGCAGCTGCCTCGCGTCGCGAATTGCGATACCCAGCGGCGTGCAGCGCGCGGTAATAAGCGGCCCGTTCTCTCGTTCGCATCGCATCTTCCGTGTATATTTTTATCACCAGCACTTACATCGATCGGGCGTTTCTTTTTTCTCCCCGTCATCTACGCGTCGCGCACTGCATGCTAATTTATCCGTTCGGCGCGTGCATCGTGTGGCACGTATCATCGCGAAACTTAGCGCCTATACATCTATACATATGTATGAGCAAAACTGGAACTGTGTATTACTTCCTCGTCTCGCAGAAGAAAGAAATGAGAATATAAGAAGGTGCGATTTACATTTTCTTTCTTTTTTCTCTTAAAAATTCCCTGTCACTGATGGTTGTCGGTTTTCTTGCAATGTGTCGCAACGGAGAGATCGACGAAAGCGTGCGGATTTAAATTTAGAATACTGCAATTTAGCATTTGCTAGATCTTAGGTGCTTTCGAGTAAATAAAATTTCTGAAGATCGTTGAAGATTCTTTTACGTGATTCACACCATTATCTCTTTCTTTGTATATTCTTTTCTTATCTAGCTCTGATTACTCTGATACAGCTTATTCACGCTACATCGTGCAAACAACGCGTAATGCAAGTAGGTCGAATTCCCGAACAATTTACCGGTTTAGAGGAAATACGTTATGCGCACGTGTAACGGATGGGTCTTTAAGAAGGTCATCTAGCATCTAGTGATACATAGTAATGTAACATGTAACTGATCGTACGATATTGGCCTTGATCGGTACGATCTTAATAGTTTGACAAGACAGATAATAATATGAGATAACAAACGAGATATTAATAAAAATATAATGTTTTATTCATTTGTAATTGAAATAAAATTATTATTTATTGAAGCTAATAATTATTTATTAACACTTTTATCAGTCTCAAGATTTTCTTCTATGTAGAATTTTATTATTAGAAAGGATTAATAATTATTAAATAATTATTCGCGATATAAAGTAATAAATGCGCTAATTACCTTTCCCACGAGGACACGTTGCACATTTGGGTAATGGATGATACCGTTTGAATCAGAATCTGTCTGGATACCATCTGAAAACAGATAAAAGTTTTAAACAATAGTTAAAATATTTTAGTAATTAAATCAATAAACAACGACGTGAAGATTATAAAATATTAATAAAGGATTTATGAAAGATAAAAGTAATTATTAAAAATCATTTTATTGCCGATTAAAAAAACAATAATCGACTTTGGTTTGTTTCCGTTTACACAAAATGAGACTGCAATTTTTTCTCTGCTATTGCGGAGAAAACCGCGACGGATTTGTGTCATGTCATTCGGAAAAATAACTGCCGCGCCGGAAGAAGATAAACTTCGTTTAACGTTTGATGGACGACCCTGTCGCGCAAGTTAGCGAATGCCGAGATTCTTGCTTCCGCTGTGACGATCACGCGGAAAATTGCGTACATAACGACGAAATCTTCTACGAATGCATAGCTTTACTTAGAATTCATGTAGATAGTTCATACAGTTCCACAAAAATTCTTTGTTGAATTTTTTCTACTACTTTTCTGCAACCTAGCAATTTAAAGCCCCGCGTGATATTAACAAAGAAAAACCGGAACATCGAAAATTTCCGAGAGGCATAAACGAATTATTCGATGCATTAAACTGTGATTATACATGTTAGAAGACGTACGATCTATTCGACATCTTAATTCTTTTTACACTTGTCTGTAGTCATAATACTTTCACTCATATGTCAAACATTTTCCAAAACTTAAAAAATATTGCCAATTAAAAATTACCTGTGTTAACTATTATTACTGGCAAAGCAAGGTCATTGCTTTTAGTAAAATAATTATTTATATCTTATAAGACAAAAACAGGTGATAATTGTTGATTCTTAAACAATTTCCCAGGTTTATTCTTCCTTACGGTTTTGCAAACTCGCACTTGTATCTTTGATGATGTATTCCGCGAATGTTGGCGGATTGTTTGCTGACGTGACGTGCGTGTAGATCTGTATCGTGCTTTTCCCAACGCGTGCGTACAGTTGAAATTCGGTGCGGCCGCGGCGGCGGCGTATGGAATAAAAGCTGCGCCGGAAATACCGTAACAAAGTTCCGCGCGATCCGTTACACGTGTACGGAACATGCGTCGAGAAGTTATTTAGCCAGCAAACTTACGCGATTGTTCGCTCGAAACGCTGCGGACATTGATGGATAAGTTCAAAGCTCGGCTGCTCGACGCGGGCAGTTTAGTACCGGTAATTAGCATTCTGATTACGTTGCCTCAGCACGCGCAGAGCATTGTCGAGATCTATGTGATGCAAGAACACAAAAAGTATGATTTGCGCGCCACGTTTCCTGGTAACGATTCAATTAATGAATTATGAACAAATTGTCTCGAGCTGGTTGATCAAGGAAGCGATGAGATGTATTATCGCACAACGTGATCGATCGTTGCAACTCCGTGGAATTCATTAAGACGCTTAGAAAGTATAAGTACGACTCCGGGCTCCGGGCCCTTGTTAGCGCACCCCGGAATCCTTCGGACGTAAGTAGCAGTCGATTGTGCATGAGTACGCGGATAACGAGAACCTCACGATGGATAAATTGGCGATCGCGCGTGATTAAGAGGTCGCTGTGAAACTCGGCCAAGATCAACGATCTGTGGAAGGACCGGAATCGAGGTCCTCCGTAGGCGACCGTGGTCATCTCTAGAAAGTTACCGCTTCCCGTCGAGAATCGAGCTGCTCGAGAGCATCTCTCATGCGCGCGGAACGAACGCGTCAAACGCGTGACGGAAAAAGGTATAGCGCGCGCGCGCTCCCGCTCCCAGCAATGCGCCTCTCCTATTTTTCTTTCTCTACGTCTCTCTCTTTCTCTCTGTGTTTCTGCCACGATGCAGCCAACTGGAAATGAGATCTTGTTCCGTGCAAAGCCGGTCGATCGTTCTATATACTTTGTCTTTGATCGACGCGACTAATCCGATTCTTCCGCTCAATCAAATCCGGATCAACTCGAGTGAAACGCTTAATGCAATGCGCGTTTGATACAAGGCGTTTTTAAGAATCAATTCATATGCATTTTCTCCTTCGGAGACCGATTATTATTTTATCATTCAAGTGTTGAAAAAGACGCTGTGAAAATGTCAAGCGTTTAAAACACTTTCTTCCTAATTCTCTTTCAGTGTCATCTTATTAATTAAATATAATGATGTCATGCACGCTATCAGAAAGTTTCATGGGATCTTGGACTTCTTAGAGCGATATCTCGCTGAAGATCAAAAAGTGACGACAAAATTAACATCTTATTGACCGGAAATTAAATTCAACAGAACGCGCGAAACATTTGTGCGGAAAATGTAGCAGCAAGGATTCAGTTGGGATCGTACAAGAGATAAACGTGTAAGCGGCTCCTCTCACGATCGCATGCGCAGTAGATGCGGTCGGTTCGTGGTTCGTGATCAGACTGACAATAGCACCCGCGGCGCGGGCGCGGGCAGCTTCTTGTGACCTCACGCAACACAAGGGAAGCCGACAGAGGCGATTATCGATGGTACTTTTCTCTCTCTCTCTCTCTCTCTCTCTCTCTCTGTTTCTTTAGCCCTTTTTCTTTGTCTCCTTTTTAATCCCTTTCTTCTTTTGCATAACCACGTGAGTCGGAGTCAGCTTATCGTAACACTTTAAACGGATAGTTCTCCAGGCGTAGACTTCCGATTGACGCGCGCCGCAGCTGCAACTCACAGCGACTCGCGTACAATGCCGATGAGTTATGCACAAGATTGGTTCACGATACCTCTGTGCAATAACGGTTTCTATCGGCATTGTACTCTGCCTGTTTATAAAACTACGTCTCAGATAAAATCCAAGTTGTGGGTGCATACTGCGATAGCTATAATTAATTTTGTATTAGCTTGTTACCTATGTTATCATGATTATTGTATATATTGCAATACTGTACAGACAATAGCAATATTGTACGATAACCGACAGCAGTGACGAAGTACTTGTTTTGTTTAATATTTTCCGTGGCATTTCGCATATCCTGTATATTTCTTAAAATAGTTTAATGATGAAAAGTATCAGAGACTGATACATAATATTAGAAACTGAATCAACAATTTTTCGATAACAATATACAGAGTGTTATTCCTCATTAAACTTAAAAGATTTTTTCTTAAAAAAAATTGTAAAAGAAAATATTATTCATCGTTATACATATATCTCTGGACTGATTCAAGCCCGCAGCACTTCTGTGTAAGATTTTTTCTTCTCTTGACAGTAACTCGGCGGTGCGACGCGCTTCATCGATTGTAATGCATTGCGCAAATTGAAAATTGTTCGATGGTGTATAATTACGACGGCCAATAATTATCGTGCTTGCACACGCATCAGCGGCCTTTGACCGCACCCCGCGGTTCGCGACGCCGCGCCGCGCCGCGCGCCGGAGGATATAGCGGCTAATCGGCGACTGCGAGCTTCGTGACCGATACAGATGCAAGTTTAATGGACGGACAAGACACCGCCGCGCGCCGCGTCCGGAACTGCACGCTCGCCGGGGGCACCGCCGGCCGCGGCCGCAGCGTAGGCGTAGGGGGCTTTATTCACGTCATTCACAGCTTAAGACATAGCCGGCGACGCTCGCAAAAAACCGTCCGTTGCATCTCCCGATCGTTGATCTTTGGCCGCTGGAACGAGAACGGCTCTTAGCTCCTTATGCTCTATCCGTGGCGCTCTATTATACAAAATGTTAAACTACTAGCGTGTCCAGGCCTCGTGTATATGGACCGTTGTTTCTTATGAAACTTTCTTGGAGAGAGTTGGGGACTAAAAGATGTGACAGTTTTGTTAGCGATCTTTTCAGTTGATGCTTTTTCAGTTTACGTCCTACGGAAAACTTTATTTTATTATTTTGTAACGGAAGAAAGTCGGAAATGATACCATAGTATATAAAGATAAAATTATTAAGTACCTGTATAATTTGGAACTTTGAAATGTATAACTATATATGTAAACAAGAGTCCAACATTGCCGTTACTTTTTAATGACTGTTTCCACGTGTCTCTGCGAAGGAAAAAGCAATGTAAAAGATGTCAGATCCTGGTAATTTTTGGTTTTTATTTGATTAATACAGTTATGTTACAAAATAATTAAAGGTTTGCAACCACAAAAATAATACGAATAAGAACTCAGCCTTTACAAATCCTCGTATACATCATTTTTTCCACATTTTAATTTTATATCTATCCGGTGGAACAACCTAATTCTCTCGTAATTTAACGCCGTGTTTATTGCATAAAGGAATAATTTCACATCCCATAAACGATAAGCGGTAACAATTAATTTTTATTTTTATATTACCCTTCAATTATGATACATCCGTATGTATGTATTTATTAATCTATATGCCAATTGTGGCTTAGGATGGTTTACATTATTACATAGTATACTTTGTTACACAGTTACACAGTTACATACATACATAATTACATAACTACATAATTGCATAATTACATAGTTCCCCCATTTGTCTTACAATATTCCACAACAAAACATCCTACTAAATTCTCGAACTTATTACAATCAATTACCACTAAATATATATATAATCTTTTCTTATTCCCATTTCCCCTTTTATTTGATATACATATATACAAGCCCCTTCGTTTACGTGTGGTCTCTCAGCCTCTATTTCTTCTCTTCTCCTCTTATTTCTTCTTCTCATTGCATCCGTATGTATATGAATCCTTTTAATATCTCGGACATGACATGATATATATACATATACATTCACAGTTTAGAACACATGCGACTTATTTTGTATTATTCTATAAAAGATAATTTGATTTGAATATAGGATTAATTTAATAATATATTAACAATTATATATTTTTATTACGGTTCATTTAAGATTACTTGTACTAAGAAATGATTATCAATAAATACCAAACACTATTATTATGAATATTTTCAAAATGACGTTGAAATTGCTTTGTGATCGAACCGAAACGTTCAAGCGCTGTTTTTAGCGCAATTGCAACTTAAATGAACGTTTTGCTTCAATAAATTTAGAACTGTGACTGCAACTTGAAAAAAGGAAACATTTAATGTTCGGTGGAGGAAAGAGGAAAGAGGAAAGAAGGCGGTCATGTTTTTAAAGAGAAAATCGCTTCGGCACTGTATTAACAGTATGCGATTACGCATCTGCGTATCGTTTTTACACAGCACTCACTTCGCTTGTAATAAAGACTAAACCCAAAAGAAAATAATAATGCAGTTTTTTCACTAAATCGTGGAATTAAAGAAGGTCAGTCAGTCTTGCTTGTTATCATCAAGAATCTTGTAATTTCGAATTATTCGTTACGGTACTCCTCGAATGGCTCGAATAATTTTGATATTAAAAACGATGAACCCATAGTCGGGCTTGGGGAAATTTGCGTGAGACGCTCTCTTTTCTTCGTGGCCGAGATATTGTGCGTGCATCGCGAGGAAAAAGAAAGGATGTCAGTGGTCAGAACAGGTCGGCGGTGCGGAAGATGCCACGCATAATCCGCCAGACCGGACTGACGACCTTTTACTCCCATTTTGGTCACGAGACCCATTGATCCAGAACTTGAGAAAGCTAGAGATTGACGGAAAGGTGAGGTGATGGGACGATGCTTGGCGTTGTATCTTGGGCGATCTTGCAGTCTAATTGTTCGTGATGCCTAGAAAAAGCTTGGTAACTTTCATCTTTGTCAAAAGTGGGGCTAACGTGATCTTTTCCGCCTTTCCTTTACCAAGGTTCCGAGCAAATCGATGGACTGGTGTACCACTATACGCACACCTGCAAGGTAATTCGAAAGAATTCGAAAAAAAATCGAAGAGTAATTTCGTCTCGATTGGGCTTGGCTGCCGTGGGAACGCATTTGTACATAATGATATACGAATAGTTGTAGATTGTAATGCAAACGGTTGATTGACCGTGACAGTGATCGACCATGCAATTTCCTTAATCAAAGATCCCGGAAATACAGATCACGGATATATTATATGTATCATGATGATTACGATAGCTTGTCTTCTTCACGTATTGTATCATTTGTTATTTATGATCAAATAGGTTCGATGTCGATCTTTCTTTGAAAGATGTATCAAAATTAAATCTTAAGTCAGTTTCAAAGATTTTCTTGCTCTTGCGAGTTAACTGATGGCACTAACAGGAAATAAATACGTAATAAGTTTAAATAAGCTACAGCTGTTGAAAGCTGAGTGAATAAATATGTCAGTGAAAGTCAATTGTGTATTCCTAATATATATGTCAAATAGATGATCAAACTAACGCTAATGATACGCTGCGATATTGTCAATAGATAGTAGACGCCTCGAGTGTACCTTAAGTCCGTGATGCCACACCGTGAATTTCAACAAGGTAGTTCGAACAGTCAATAATCGCGCGAGAAATTGTTTGATTTTTGGCTGCCTTTCTGCAATACCGCGAGGAAAGACGTTGCATATAAAGGAGTGTCTCACGAGAAATTCAAAAGAGAGTCGCCTGACTACTTTCGCGAAGCGCGCGTTGTAAGAATAAGAAATGTGGGTCGAGATCGGGATTTCATAGTCATTTCAATCGATATCTTTTCTGCGATTTTTATATTTAATCATAATTAATAACAAGAGAAACCCAGTTTAAAGAACAAAATTCTAACCATAGATAAATTCTGAAAAAGAAAACAGTTTGTACGAATTCCGATTTCATTGATTGAGGAAATATTGGCCTCGACTCTCACAGCTAGTATCATTATTTTTATACTTGATTAAATGATTTGGAGGCATTTGTTAATTATAATTAATTTTTCTCTTTCTTGAGTCTTGAAAGTTCACACATCACAGTTATTTAATTTTAATTTTTCAAGAAATAATCAGTCCTCATATCGAGGCATTACGAAGAAAATTCCAAAAATGGAAAGCGATAGGAGAACTTCCTTTTTTTGGTATGACATGGAATTATTCTGGTCGCAGAAAACTCGTTTCCAGAATGTCTACCAAGCACTGTAATCGTGACATACCGTCTGTGGTCGAAGAGAAACGTTTACAAGATTCCGTGGTAATGGATCCAACCGTAAAAGGTACAAAGGACTCGGCTTAAAGTCCTGGGAAAAACGACTCGCTGGCTACTTTTATGATGGCCGCGAAAAGGTATGAATTCCTCCAGTTTCGAGGAATCCGAGAATTCGCACTCACGAAGAGTCAGCGGCTTAGTTCGCATCGCCGATAGCTTGCAAGATCATGTTTCATATCTGATCGACTAGAAGTTATCGTGTTCTCGTATCATTATTAATTTTCTTGTGGAATTTATGTTTTGTTGAAAACTTAATTTATATTAATTACAGACAATTTAATTATTTATATTAATTATTATTGGCGCACACACGCACACGCACATACAAAAGTAACTGAATTTAATTTAACTATCTTAATTTAATTAAATAATCCAACTAATTTCAAATTTGTCAGAAAAAAATTATAAAGTAGATTTAATATTTTATTCGCTATTAATATTTTATTTAATATTAAAATTTAAATTGTTTTAGTATCTACCTTCGAAGTCTAAAAGCATTTGTCGCAAAAAAATAAGCTTTATTTAATAATCCCTGTTAGACATGTCTAGAAAGTTAAGTTTATAATTGAACGAAAGTCCTTCACAAAGTTGTCCGGCACCGCAGAATATTGTCGCCATATCCGATCTACCGATAAATCATGCGGTTATGCCAGGGATTAATACTACTCTGTTAGTAAAAGCACGCGACGCGCAATATAATCAACAATTCTATTAAGTGAAACTGAAATTACTAACTGTATGTTAAATAGGACTTCCATAATGTTGGCTGAACACATGAGTATAATCGTTTGTTTGTACAATCACTTGTTTGTAGCATCTTTTCATGTGTTAATGATACAGTAAAATAGAAACGTCCACTTTCTTTTCCTTTTATAGTCTTATTATCATGTAATATGATGAAGTGGAACTTACATACTACGGTAGCCGCGTTAAGTTATAAAAAATCTGAAATATGTATTACACACGTATAAGACGAGCTATTTAACTTAATCATCTAATATTTATGTAGTAATATAATGTAATAAACATATTCTTAAATAACCGCCGATTTCTCATAACGTTAAAATAGGAAACTGTGACAATTCAAAGAAAAATTGCGGTAAAAGGTAGATTGAGAAGAAGCTTATTTCAGAAGTTTTCCAGCGTTCTGTATATATGTAAAACAAAGATAAACCCTACTTTACAATACGTAATAAAATATTAAATCCACTTTATGATTACTTGGGGGATTACATTTATGCTCATTTCATTTCCGTACCTCTTCATTTTCTTGCCTTATAATATTCTGATTGAACTACGGGGAAATTATAGTTCTTCAGCATGATCTTATGCGGAAGAGTTATGCGTCTATAAAATTTAGATGTATATAGCACATCTCGGTAAGTCTCGGTACGATCTGCTCGTATATTATATATACGTGCAAGATGATCCAGCTCATTGATGCGTTTCAAAAAGGAAATTGCTCAAAGTGGGTTAGACGGACACTGTTCGCATCTCTCGAATGGTGTTTGACCCATAACATATCGTTACTGGCCCGTACAAGAACGTTTGTAGATATCGTTTATAAGATTATTTTTGACCAAATACATCCATGAAGAATTTGTTATACATATCTGACATATTATTTCATAAAGATTGGAAAAAAATCATCAAATCTTAGGTTCTTATAGATAACTTTCTAATAAAGCATTTTGAGACCTATGGTTATATAACATTTTTTTCTTATTTCTCATAGAATATACTAAAGTTTGTACGGAAAAACCTAGGGAACACCCTATATATTTAATCAATTAATTTCTTATTATGTCTGATTCAATTACGGGATTTACCGCAATGCTTATCGATCCTACGCGTTTAAACCCGTTTCTATTCATAAAACTTTATCTGACCTACAGAAGTTTCGCTATCTGTTTTAGTTATCACATATAACAGGTATTCAATTTAATTCATAGTAGCTAAGCAGCATAAATATCCTAATGCTAACAACATATTTAAACAACAAAAGAAAAAAAATTATTATGTTATATAACATAGAAATTTAAAAAAATTATATCTTAAAATATATTTTAAGTTAACAAATTGATTATTGTTGATGATTATTATTGCGATTAATAGCACACAAAGCATTTCTCAAAGCAAAATCGACCTCTGGATTGATAAGAAAATGAATTTACGGATTTAGTTGATTTTTACGAAAACAATATTCGCCATTTTGGCTTCTGCACGTGCTTCAACAATGTTTCTTTGTTATCATTTTCACTGTGATGTATTCATCTGAAGAATTAAAAATATATAATTATTGTAGCAGATTTTCACTTGAATGATCGTGGGCGATGATTGATTTCAATGGTATACTATACGCTGAACTAATCGTACTCTTTAAGCGGAACCTGACGTATTGTATATTGTAAATGCAACAATAAGAATCACTTCCTATTCTATTTTAAACCGACCGACTGGTTGTGGCCGGAACAATAGCATTGCATGACAACAGTTAGAAAGAAAGTACGTGACGAACAAAGCGTCATTCTAGAATTTGCGTTTAATTTTCTGTAACTTTATATGTCACTTCCTTTTGTAGATCTCTTTCATTTTTTAAATTGTTGCATCGCAACAAGTGTGCTTTTACATCATTTTTTTATCTTCGTAGAAAATTATTAAATTTTAAGAGAATTTTTGTCGAGTCTAATTTTCGAGATTATTTGCCTGTTTCCTTCTTCAAACTTAGATTTTATTAGAATTAGTGAAAAATGTAATAATTAAAAAAGATAATTTTTTTTTATCGCAGTTACTTGTACGCACGTACGTAGGTATATGGATTATTTTAAAACAATTTATATTAATTATTGATAAATGATTAATATTTGATTGATTGTTTGAGCAATTGACAGATACACAAGAGAATGGCATACTTCTTAAATGAATTACTTTATTGTCAGTTGGACATCCGATAAATTGATTCTGACATGCCACTTTTGCTTATCAATAAAGTGTTACTTTCACTATAACAACAGCTCTCTGAAGAAGTCGCGAGCTACTCTACTTTCAACTGGTACACGTACTTTATATCGTGTACATGCAAAAAGTACTTCACTTTCACCCACGCGCATTGTCATTTTATGTCTGGCTGGTTACTACTAGTTAGAGGAAACATCGCCAACAAAGTCGAATGTAAACCGCATTAATATTGTTTACACGTATACTCAATGTGAACTCTTTATTCTCTTGTACGAGTTTATTCCGCGCTGAATCGTCGGATTAAGTTAGGCGTAAGCACGAACAAGGAAGTAGGCTACGAGACCTGCTCGCGAAATCCTGTTTCAGAGCAACGATCAGAGCGGAGGAAATAATGCATGGCGATTACTTCAGTAGTTGAAGGAGAACTTTGATTATGCGTGAAAATTGATTTCATTAAAATTAGTAATTCACAGGATAAATTGTATTAACTGTTAAAAATCAATTTATTAATCAGGATATTGAAAAAATTCTTAATAATAGTTTAATGATAACGAAAAAATGAGTAATTTTTTTATATAGAGTTTTTTAAAAAATATATATTTTTTTAAATCTCGACATTTAAAAGTTTTTATTAAATAAATCTATTCAATAATGTATTTAAAGACTGCAAACTTATAAGAAAATATGTAAGAAGAGAAACAAGCCACACATACGTATAAAAATTATTCTTGTTACTTGAATTTTTACTGAATCATGCGATTGTTTCCGCGAATGACGGCACTCCATAGATCATCCTCGATCGAGGCTCGATCTCGATCTCGCGCGCGAAGGGGCCGGACATTGCACATTCTTCGCGGACGTATTACGAGCTGTTGCGAACCGCGATAACATCGAGCCTATAGGTGCACCACGAAGGTGCGAACGCATCCTTGCGAAGAAGTGGAAGGTACCTCGTTAATCCATTTCATTCTCGTGAATGGTAACGAATCTTTATTTCTTCCTTTTATCACATCAGGGTACTATCGGCCTACCGCTTGTCACTAGCGTCGAGATTCTACAATCTAAGGTCCTTTCGTTCAATCACATTCTGTATGTTTTTATTGACTGGAATAAGAAAATTTCTTATTACAATAGTTGTCGTTATTAGCAAAAAGTACCATTTCTCTTGGATGGAACGCGTTTCACTGAATAACTTTTTTCAAAACATAGGTAACTGCTTTTCGTGCACGAGCAATCACTTTATTTTATGTTTTTATCGTAGCATCGTCTTTCACCCTTTCCATCTTCATTGCGAGTCGAGCGTATTTCTCCCGATTTGAGCTTCTCGTGGTCTAGTATATATATGTATATATATAAGCGATTGAACTTTCATTTTCATTCACATTGCCATTTACATCGCCGCGAGCGATTAATCCATTTCTCCTTTTAACGTGCGCGAACGTTTGATTTATTTTCGCTCATGTTCGCCGGTGTTTTTCCTTTCACCTCCCTTTGACGTGGCCACTCTCGACTGCTTGGTCAATTCCGCCTCCGGGGAGCATCCTTTATCTTTCACGTGCACACGGTTACCTCTTCCTCCGACTGGTGAATGGCTTTTAAGAGTATCGCACGGATTTCACGCGCTTCGCGCTGCCCGGAGATTAGTGTCGACTTACGATGATCATAATTAACTTAATTGAGTTTTTTTAGAGCAAAATGATTTCATGTTTTCTGTATATTGGTTTAAAGAAAGCGCCGTTTAAGATCTTATTTGTCAAATACTTTATTGAAGATTACATAACAGGTAGATTTATATGCAGCCATTTATGAAAATTTTAGGCAAAGATCAAAGATCACGAGATTATAGAAAACAATTTTTACTTTAATATACAAATATACATGTAATATGTATATGTCGGCTTTGGCCATTTATTTCGCGGAGATTTTAGATTATATAGACATGGTTCTTGGATATGATTATTTATGTTGGATTTCTCATCGCTTCTTGCGTACGAATGGTCTCTTTATCCAAGTCTCTCACGGAAATAAAATATTGCTCTTTTCGATCGCAATACAAATGCGTATATGGTTCGTTCGAACACTCTGACTTTCGCTTAACAAAAACGAGTGATATTTACTCTTTCAATTGTGAAATTTCTAGTAGAAAGTAATGCGACTACTTATTATAATAATTGTGAGCTGTGTTCATAATACATTGTTAATCATTGTGTTCTGAAGAGAGATGAATTTCTGTGAAGATTGCCATGTAGACCACGAATAATATTTTTAACTCGCGTGCAGGATCGCCATTGTATGTAAAGGCCGTTTCACACGGCTTTATGTACAAGAGTATTCACAAGCATTCTGTTGATTTTATGCGATAACCAAAAACTATTTTTCATAAGCATAAAACTTTTGTTGGTAAAATTGAAAGGAGTGTTCTCTCTCTTTCTCTTTTTCTCTCTTTCTCTCTAGAAAATGTTTCCAGATCTCGGGAATTTTTTCAACGCGTTGTTTCTTTAAATCAAAATTAAAAATATAAATCGGACATAAATAAAAAATTACTGATAATTATAAGTACGACAAAAGTACTCTGTGACGAATAAGGTAAGAAAGTGAACAGAGTCGTGCAACTTCTTTTGTATATATGTAGTGATACTGATGTACAGTAATCGTATCATATAAGTAATCGTCGAATTTGTAAGAAGTCGAGTACTTACCGGGAATAATCCGCCGGTGTTTTGCACTCTCGATCTCTCGTGAACGAGCACGATTCACGTTTGCTTCGAGACAGCGTGCTTGCACCGTTTTAAATAATAAAGCGGCGCCGGACGTAATTGCAAGCCGTAACGTAATAAGTAATACGGCGCGTCTAAGACGCGGATTACCACGTGTAAAGCGAGCGATAGAAGGTGCACGAATAATTGCTCTACGATTGCGAGCGAACGTAGTTCCTTGCTACCGTTACGAATCCCGCGAAATGGATGTAGTAATGGTATCGAAGCAATAGAGATCTCGCTCTCTTAACGTCCATATGCACCGCATGCACGCATATGTGTGCGCATTTGAAAGGATACAGATCACAACAAAAACAGTTTCTTTGACGAATTTGTCGTTTAATTTTTATAAAATAAAATTTTAAATATAAAATAAAAATAATATTCAAATGGCCCCGCGGATTAAAATTTAGTATGAAGAATAGGGCAAGGAAACCCGTAACAGGATGTTCGTGTTTTATTATTTTTAATAACAAATAGACAAATATTATTCCAACCACAGTAAACTGCGCGCCGACAAATCGTCAGACTTGAAACACGATTCTGGTTGAAGTAGTAGAATCCCCTCACACGCTACCCAAATAAAATAAAATAAAATAAAAATATTTCTTTATTATTTAAATTTCCTCGTCCAAATGTTAACAAAAGAAATATTTTTGTTTAGAAAAATATAATGATACACACACGTTTAGTGAAATAATCGAAATTAAAAAGTTAAAAAGAATTTTTAGCCAACATATAATACTTTTTTTATTTAGCTTATATACTATTTTAGAATTCGAATTAAAAAATGTAAAACTAGGGAAGGTGTGTTCAGGTACTAATGAGTCTAATGATGAACAGATGTACGTGCGTCCTGTGAGTGAGATGCACGAGCATCTTTAACTCTCGTTGAATATGCGCGTTCACTCTCTCACACCTTGACCTTCCTCAACCGGGAAGTCAACAGCACCCTCAGGGAGTATGTACGAGCACGTAAAAGCGCATGTATAAATGTATCTATTATAGCGCGCGGCCGACACGAGTATAATTCTAATGTAGTTCATTTTCAGACGACGAGAAACTCGCGTTTATTATCGCACGTTTGTGTAATGAAATAGATAATTAGCTCCTTCCAATTAACATTTCTAACGGTCTCGAATCTTGTCACGTTAAAAAAAGGATGAAATAAACTTTTTGCGATGTCACTTTTTATAATTATTTTTTCATTTACGTGTAATTTATTTATTATTTATCGTTTAAGTGGGATAATTAATTATAGTATTTTTTTGAAACGTACACTGGGGCATGCTCTGCATAATTTAATTTTTATTTTTTTAATATGTTGTATCTTTTTACCTGTTTATATTTATTTTATCTTTAGTTTTCGCAAGTATATCATTCTATTTTTTATTTCTATGTACAAAGAGATAAAGAGAGAGGTTTTTTGTATCCGACATCGCGCGTTTGTTTCAATTTCATTAGACATTACAACAGTCGTTACCTGATGAGAGTTGATTCGCCGAGAGCACATCATCTTCCCCCGGTTGAAGACGTACTTCCATTTTTTTCAGACGCGAATGTAGATCTCTCGTGTGTAGAAAGAGAAAAAGTGTACTGGATATCGCTACTAAAGCGATCAGCTCGATTGTCCTGTAAGCAAAAAATTATGAGTTAATTAGCATTATATTATAATTATTCAATTACATTATATTAGTTATGTTAATAGTATTCGTTTGCTCAGGATTATTCATAATTTTTCTCAGCTTGCGGAATGCTGTTCTTATTATTTATGCGACAAATATTTGCTCGATTCGTAAACAATATGGAGAGTTTAATTTGCGACTGTCGTGGTGGACTGTGGAGCGAAATTGCGACGTCGAGAAGCCCTTTCGCAAGTCAAATATTACGAGCTGATCGTCATCTAGGTTGGCAGTGAGGGAATCAGGGCACGGCGAAGCCATCTATCTCGTAATTGGTCGTCCCGTCTGGGAGATGATGTTTCTCCGTATGACCTGGTTCTTGGAGAATACTCATCGACCGTGAAGCTTGACGGTCGCTTCAATTTCGCGGGGGTCGGCGCAACAGGTGCATCGTTCACGCATACCTCGCATATTCGCATATTAAATACGATTAAATTGAAAAGCTCGAAACGATGATACGCTAACGGCTAAACTGTGTGAGAAAAAGTTCTAGAGAATTCTTACTTTTCGCAGACCTGACAATCATCCGTCGAAAAGAGAAGAACTATCTTTAAAAATCTTATAATCTTGAAGAAATAGGGAGGGGATTTTTTATGAGATCTTTTGGATCTTATCTTATAAAAATGTTACTAATTAATTGAAAAACGTAAAAGACTGTGTAAAGACGGAAAGTACTGCAACACGTTATTAGCTTACGGCTTTTCTTAGTGCATTATTGCCCTCGAGCCCTTCCATTTAACGAGCTGTGTAATACACGCGGGCAATAGCAACGGCATCGCGAATCGCCCTGTGATAGCAGTCGTTATTCGTACGGTATATCATAAATAATGCAATAAACGTTGCATTAAACGCGATACGGGCGGCGCACGCGAGACCATTGTAATCGATTCCTTCCACGATTACGAGTTCCAAGATTGCGCGATGCAATGCATAGTAAATCGCGAGGCGCCTTTATTATCGAGCTCACCGGTAATCCTCGATCCGGCAAAGGAGGCACGAGCGCGAGCGGTAAGAAATAATTGATTTTCCTCGCGTCGTTCACCAGCGATTAACCTGGTAAAAGTGGAAGAATCATATCGCGCGGAAACCACAATTAAACATACATACCGAAATGAAATTCGTGCTAATTGTCTCGGCATTTCTTTCCATTATAATCCGTGAACGTGTCGCTATGTAATCTCTGATTCGAGTGTGGTACTTTGCCCGATCTCACGCGACCGCGTTAAGAGAACTCCAGGCAATTGTCCTACATACAACTTTGGTTTCGAATGCACGTTGCAAATTCTGCAATTTGATACAGATGCGCGCGCTGCAACTATCTACATAGCGGCCGTAGCTGCATATACGATTTAATTCTCATTTCGGATACATTCGTTCTTTGTGTGAAATAATTACGCAGAATTGTATGTGGATTCTTTTAAGATTGCATTTAAGATTGCACTTTTAGTGTTAACGTTTTATTCTCATATTTCTCATTGTGATTTAATTCCGCTAATAATCGCAGCTTGAAAGGTGATTGCACTGTCATTGAACGGTTGCTTAGTTTTGTCATTAGCGCGTAGAAATCGAATAATTATCTGGAAAATACAAATATTTGTAATTTCTGGCTAAAAAAGGATGACACTAGGATGATTAAATCCTAGTTTCTAGAGGAAAATTATTATCGTGTATATATATAGAAATCTTTTCTGAGACAAGAAATAAATTACGTAATTTATATTTAATTATATAATTATGCATCTTGACGATTTTGTATTGTTCACGCTACATTCGTACTTCAACTTCTTAGGTAGAAATTTTATGCGTGATTTAACCATGCTATTATTATGTCTACTTTGCTTCTGTCCTTGCGCGATTCTTTCATATTCTGCAAGTACTCCATTAAAATTAATAAACGATTTGCAAATGCTAGAAAAGGTTGCCGACCTCTTATTTAATGCTTAACGGAAATCTAGTATCCTTTGAATAATAGATGAGTGTGGTTTCTTTCAAGTGATATATACACAATACATGTCAGCCATATATTTGCGGTTAAGTCATGTTTATAAATTGCAAATTTGCAAAATTTGGTTCTTCTGTGCATATATGCGGTATTTGGATATCAAGTTTTCGAGTTTCAAACGACATTTAATTAAGCACAAGAAGAATTTATGGCTTTACGAGCTACTAATGTCTCATTAGTACCAGACACTGTGCAAGATGTCAAGTACTTCGTGGGAAATGTCCCGAAATTCTTCTGAAACAAATGTAACGCGGAGATTTTCATCGGCTGCATTAAAATACAATGGCAATCAGTGTTCTCGCGGTCTGATAAGGTCGTAATTTGGAAAACGAGATATTTTTACGGAAGGAAGACGGAAAGAAATTAAAATATAGGTTTTTATCAATTTTATAAAAAAAAACTAAACATTATATACATACAGTAGAATCGTTATTCTTCTGTTTAATAGAATATTTGTATTAAATATGCAACATTTTTTAAGTGTTATAAAATTAAACAAAAAACAAGCAATACTGTACATTTCTTATTATTCGTATTTTTAACTATCGTGCATATAAAATTCTAATTCAAAACATTAATTACAGAAGTATTAATTTCCTGTAGCGCTTTATGAAATTCTTCTCTTGAAAAAATGAAATGAGAAATTATTCATAAATAAGTATTAGATTTTTTCACCTGAGTTACGAGAATGTCTATAATTTCTCAAATTATCTATAATTTGATCCCAGCCATTTGTATGTATGCGCAAATCACTATCCTTCGGCGTAATTCGTCGCGCCGATGCCGCTAGTTTCCTCGAGGATATACAAGGACGTTCTCCGGTATTCTATCGCG
Source organism: Temnothorax curvispinosus (assembly GCF_003070985.1). NCBI lineage: Eukaryota > Metazoa > Arthropoda > Insecta > Hymenoptera > Formicidae > Temnothorax > Temnothorax curvispinosus. The sequence continues at coordinate 62,543 of NW_020215876.1, read as the reverse complement.
GCTCTTCCGGGCTTATCGGCAAAACGTAAGCAGATCTACTCGAGGGAAAAGCGAGAAACGAACGGTATCGTTCTGGCGGACGCAGTGTCAACGACACACGGAGAGAAGGGAACCGTAAGCTCTTAGGAACGCGTTTTATATATACCGTAACGGGGTACATACAGGGGCACCGTGTATGTACATACGCCTCGTGTACATAATGGCGAACGCGTATCTGGAAATCCGATTGTCTCGCGCGGTGAGAACGTCGCGTGTAGGTATTCGATTCGCGAAATGTGCCATCGAGAACCGATGGCAGGAATGCGCCGCGCATTAGGCATTTCTATTTCAATGCGCGAGTACGTGCCGTTGGTTAAAGAGGTCTACGGGTCAGATCGTCTGATACTATTGTAGCCTAATTTAGAAAATCCCAGATCACAAGGTGATAAACGAGCTGATAAGCGGGTGATAAACTGCTACGATATTCTTCTAATTTTCTCAAGGAAATGTGCTTTAGTAATAAAACAAGGAAAAAATAATTTTTTCTTAATAGATATACTACATGTTTATATTCGGAATTTTATTATACTAGCTGTATATGTGCATATATCGTATTGCATTAGATTATTATAAATATAATTGCGGGAAACAATTGTTACTATTTAAAATCATCATTCTATTCTATTCATGAGAAACAGGAAAGAGGAAATAAAACGCGTTTGGAGCACTCGACGCATTCAGACGCGTGCAAATTGTAAATTTTATTAAATTTCTCAAATACGTGTTTTTCTCAGGCTTGATCTTACGTTCCGATACGTCATAGAAAATGTTTACGATTAGATATGGGAGAGGGATGATTCTGCGTTTTGTTTTAATCTTTCGTAATGGATCGTGGTAACATTGGACGCAACAAAGCCGCGAGGCAACGCGGAGATTCGTGTTGAAATTGCAATGCAACTTTTGATCGCGGTCGATGCACCGCCGTACAATGCTGCTCGTTGCAATACAACGACCACAATTGACTTTAACGAGCGCGCGTATATGATAAATTATTGCAGCCGCTACGGCCGAAGCCGTATTCCAATAAAGCTCCGCGAAATGTACTTGACAGGTTCTCGGGACATTTATTCAATCTGTAACAGATTATTTTATACATTTAGAAAAGTCTGTCATTAATCGTTTCTTTTTTCTTTATTATACTTAATGGCATAGAAACAGTTAAACATACGCGCGCGGAGTGGACGTCGTTCCATTTACGTCTGCGTTTTCAATTACATTTTTAATTTACGGAGCACGTTATCTCAATCTAGTTGGACGAGTTCTCCGCTGCTTTTGTTGGTAAATATGTACCGGATGTCCCGATCAACTGTGATATCTTTCAAACACAGATTCTCCTCTCTGGTGCGCGGCGGTGAAAAACACATCTGTACATATATTCAAAGGTAACAGGTAAGAAATTATACGCGTACGCACGTCCGACCCATGTTAATTCGCGGTTTTTTATACACTTAAGCAGACATGCCCTCTGACATTATGCATACTTTATTAAATCAGAATTTACGCTTGACATACAGCTGGCTATCTATCTGTTGATATGAGAGAAGTTGTTTCTCCATAATGGAAATACTCTCGAATGGTGGGCAATTTTCTATACGGCCACTTAATGTGCATTATCGTAGTCACTCTTAATTGCCCGCTGTACCCGTTGTACTCGTTGTACCCGCTCAAGTGCGTTCGCGGCGAACGCTTGATATCGTCGTGAAGAAGTCGGAAGTGCGAGCGGACGGGATTCCGTGTGGCGAGAGAAGTGGCCGCGATAATGATAGTTCTGATACGCGTGGCCATCCAGGAATCCTTACTCCATTTTATGGCAGTGACACCTCCCCGCAATCTCGTCCTTCGACGATGCCTCATTTACGCAATGGGCCTCATAACTTTTATTTATAGATAGTGAAGATTCATTATCGCGAATGCGCGCAGTTTTCTCGCTCGGGCAGCAAAATTCATCACGCGGGACTCGAGCCGCAGAAACGAGACAAATGGACCTGCATTCTTGCAAACGTCACGATAGTTCATCACTCACGTAGTATAGAATTCGTAATTATCAACTGTATTAACATGAGATAAATGAGGGATGTGAAACGACGGTGTGTTTATCCCATATGTATGATCATTCCTAGTGTAGATTGCAAAATTTACAATTTATAGCACAATTTATCGACAACTTTTTTAATTATTTGAAAAAGATCATGTCTTATCAATTGCTTTAAACAAAAATTTAAAATAAGTTAGAAGGTAAGAGATTCTCTAACATTTATTAGAAAGTTGAGTATATTTCTTTGATGAATTTCGTTAAAAATGATATGTTGTAATACAGATGTAAAAAATCAACAAATCAATAGTAATGCATTCTTCGATAAAAAGCTTAGTTATGTAACTCTGAATAATATTATAAATTATCTATAGTTTTCTGTAAATATATAATGAGATAAATCCTGACAGACATTTAATTTAACTCTTAATTATGAAGTCACTTGATATAACATTGAAACGTGGAAGGTACAAAAGTGTTGCTTCTAGATCCATCGAAGGAGTCCTATTTACCGCATTCTACACTGTACACGTTCCACAATGTAGACCACCAACTTCGTTTGTGACTTATGACTTTACGCGCGCTTGGGGGGAGGGGGGTCAATCGTAGGAAGAAATCGCAGGCCGACAAACCACGCATTTGCATGGGACATGGAGCACCCGGGAATCGACCACTCACGATTTTCTCGCGCGGTTCGCATTATTCTGCCGTGATGAATCGATTTGTCACATACCTAGCTCATCGCGAAAGTCTCCCTGGTCACGAGACCTTTAACTCGTTACCGCGACCCTGATCCCGGTGACGCAATGTCTGAACGCGATGTTCGGCACTATTTTTTTTTGGCCGTTAATTTTATACCTATTCGAAAAGTAATGACATATTCATGAGGCAAAACAGGAAACCTTACGTAAAGTCACTTGCATCGCGACCGTCCATGTCCATCGTGTCGCGAACGCGCGTTCACAATTTACATGTGACTGCTAAAAGAACATTTGAATACTGGAATAAAGTATTTCTTGCTTCACCAACTTTCTTTCGCATTTTATATGACATGTAGTGTGAATTATCTGGGATAATCTGTTATTGATAATATAGCCGGACGGTTACCGATTCTTTTCGATCCGAGGTAAATTTTTTTTAAATTATATTTTTTGATATTTTTCTAAGAGAAACGCAAGTGAAATTATTTTATATAAGCTTTATATTCTAAGAAAATGTCTGCAAATTTATACCTCGTATAATACTTAAGGACAATAGCATTAATTAAAAGCTTATGCTAAAATTATATTGCGGTAGTGGAATACTATGCGTTGCACTACATATAATTAAAGCTAACGTACCTAAATTAGGTGAACAACTAGTAACAATGATGTAATTACATTTTCATATTACATAGAGAAGAAAATAGAAATGTGAAATATTCATTATAAATGCGCTTCTCGTAAAATTAGTCACTTGCTTTTTAGCTGCGTTTATTATGCTTATATCTTTTAATATTTATATGCATTATTTTCAGCGATACGCACATAAATTACATGATTATCGCATATTTGGAATTGTGACGTGTTTTTTTTTTAAAAGAAATCAAAATTACATAATTTGCTATCTGATATTTAGGTCCCATTTTATAATCCTACTTTCTTTTCTATTTTATTCGTTAACGGAGCCAATGTCCCATCTTTCGAATGAAAAATTATGTAGAATGATTTAAAAATAAGCATTATTTTCTTGAATTGTCAAATGTGTAATGTTGAAATATGTTATAATTACAAAAGTAATTATATATGATTAAAAAGTTGTTTTTTTTTTTTTTTTTAATAAATTAGAAAACAGAGACAGAGATAATAATCTTTACTTTTCTTATCCATCTTGAGTATTTTTCCATATATACAATTTTAAAAAATTGAGTTTTATGAAAACAAGATCGAAATCATGAAAAAGCTTCAGCTGGCGTGAAGGTGGATGATCGTTGGCTAAGATTGAGTCACCAGCGTGCTTAACGGTTAAATACCTCGGCTCGTTATACAGAGGATACACCGGCAAGATACGGTATCCCTTCGTGCACTCTCATGCTCTACGCGCAGATAAATATTGATGACATCGTAGAAGATGTTAATCGTACGCGCGTAATTAGGCGCCTTTAACGCCGCGGTTAATCGCGTCCCGAGATAGCCTCCTTACCTCTTGGGAACGGGCACTCTCCTCTGCCGCCACATGTTCTCCTTCGGCATCCTGTCGCTCCTTTCGAAATCTGGTCTCTTCCTCACGGGATCCTCTTCTTGCGGTGGCGATCGGACGATATCCCACGAGCTTGCGGTGGTCACGTGCGTTCCATTGGAGGACAATCTATCGTCACCGGGCACTCGTGTCCGGCGGATGCTGCCGAGGTTCGGCAACGGTCACTCATAAAGTCCATTCACTGAATCACTGCTGAATGACGACGACAACGATGACCGAAAAAATATTAATCGAGCGAACGTTAAACGTTCGCCGACAGCTGCAAACGTCAGCCGTTAGATTTCCGCGAGCGAACGATTTTCCCGTCGATCAACATCCGCTACCAGGTCAACATCCTCGATCGGCTCGCCGATCGGTCTTCTTCAGCAATTGTACGCGCGCCTCCCGCAAGTTGAGGCGACTTTACGACATCGTGACCGATGCAATTTCGTTGGAATCGACGGCGGCGCCGGGTCGGAAGTTCATACGGGTTCCGGGTGTCGAAACGCGCGTGCGGCGACCGTCTCCGCGGATCTTTTCAGTCATCGGTCCTCGCGGCAAACGTGACTCGCCGCGCTCGTGAGAAGATACGCAGAGGGCCTGGGAGGCATCCGCTCTCTCGGTCGATCTGCACCGACCTGTCCGCTGGTCGACACGCGACTGCCGCTTTTCTTCGCCGTTTCGGTGCCTCGATAGTCTCGGGTACCTCGTGGACGTGAAACACGGAGGCGACACGCGATACGCTCTATTCCGCGTCCGCGCTCCGTTACTCGGTGGCACGTAATGCCGCGATTCTACTCCACATTCGCCGTGCCATCCCACCGGGCCCCCCCTGTTCCGGGGCCACTTCCACTGCGCGTCAGGCGCACGGTGAAGGGAAGAGACGTTCGTTTTCGGGATGAAATTAAGGTGACCGGACTTTTAACCCTGATTCGCGTGCAGGTGTTCTCTTTTCGAGACGCGAGCACATAACGTTATATCAAGCGCTCGCTTTACATAACAGTGCTCTATGCATATGTAAATATAAGTATTTTTGCACAAAAGACCGTATAAGATATGATAAAGATAAGAAGTTATTCTAGAAAACAATTTAAACAAGTTTAAATTTTAAATTAAAACGAACTCTTTTGAAACGAAACAACGCGTACTTTTTGCTGCTACTTTCTTTGTGTCGTTTCGCTATTATTTTAAATAAACTTGCACTTTGTAAAAAAATCTTAACAAATTATTTTGCAAAGTTTCTCTCAACTATACATAATAGATCTTTTAGATTTATGTATCTAAATTTGCGCGAATGGAACAATTCAATGGACAAATTAAAATTGTCTAAAAATAAATGTAAATTTTTTTTAGAAAAAGACTAGGTTACACATTTCTGCACAGTCAATAATTGTAATAAAATGCAGCGAAGATAAGAGTTTTAATCTAAATTTTAAGTAGAGTGCAATAAACTCATTGAAATTAACTATTGCCTGGATTAATCTTATTAATCTTTAACTACTTGCGTGAGATATTTTAAACCACAAGAAGTGTTCTAACTAATAATAATTATTGAACATTTTTCTTTCGCGTAGAAATTTATTAATAACATTAACTACTAACAGCTAACGTTTATTAACTACGTGCCTCGTACGAAGACACAACGTAATGCAGGAATAATTTTAAGGTAATGACATTCCAAAGCGGAAGAAATTTAAGTGCAGTGGCGCAGATTTCCAGATGGTCGCGGTCAAATTTATCATAACAGTTTTAAACGAGTCAATAAAATGAGTTTCCTATCGGTATACATATATTACGCGCATTAGCTACATTTAATAAGACACGCGCTCTTCCGAGCGATGATTTAGTGTTCGCTGCCGCATTTATTAGCCATCGGATAGAAATTCTCATGAAAGTAACACAGACCGCGTTGCATTCTATTAAAGCCAATAATTCAATGATCGAGGACCTCATAAGATGCTAATATATACATTGAATCGCGCTGATTATCGATTAGTAAATAAATCTAAAAGAGAGAAAGAGAAGGATAAAAATTCGTTTATAAAAATTATAAACAAATAAAATAAATTGAAATTATCGTCAAATTATTTGATAGCATGACATATATTTCCTTACAGCTAATAGTCTCTAAAATTTGTGTCAACGGTAATTAATTTTTATTTTTAAATAAAAGACCTGACTATTTCAACGTTTAATCATGAATTTAATTTTGTAGAAAAAAAAGGACAAATATACAAGTTATTTAACTTAAAGAAAGGAATACTGCTTATTTTTTCTTGGGCAAAAAAGTTTATGATAATTTGTCGACATTATAAGCAAATATTAATTTTTTTACACAACCTTGTTTAAAAATTAGTAAAGACAGAAACAATATTTAGCATCTTATTTCCATTTTAAATATATATATAAAAAAAAAAACAAATTAATTAGTTATATTTTTTCGACGAAGAAAATTTTTATAAAAGATCCCTGAAATCAATTTTAGCAATGGAAACATAAAAGTTTACGTCTAAAACATAAAAAAAATCAAAATGCTATCTCATACTTTATATGCTTGATATCTTTGAGCCCCTCCTTTATTTCCCGTTTTCATTTATGTGACAATGGCAGGAAGAGAGTTAGAATACTTAGAAACTGCATAGAATTTCGTATTCGAGTGATTAGCATGGCCGCATCAATATCGAATGAGATTGCATCAAAGAAATCTTCGAGACAATGGCACTCTGTTCCTTTACATCGCCGCGTACCTAAGCAACAATGCAAGGCCGGCATTCGCATGTATGATATTATTACTTCGGTTCAATTGTACGTCGTTGCGTACAATTCAATTAGGTATTATGACTCGGCGCCTCATGCATAATTATTTGACCGATAATTGTTTGCCAGGAAATGTTGTATGCAACCTTACAGTTTTCAGATTTTGAGATAAAGAATTGCGAAAAAGAAGATTAACTTCTCACATCTTTGTATGTGTTTGATTCATTGTATTTTTCAAATTTTGAGTTTCTTTTTATTTGTGGAGATTTTACTATTTTCCGAATGAAAATTGTATTCCGCAACGTACCGTGTGATGCATATGCTGTTGCAAAATTATTACGGGAACAAACAAACGGGAACAACTTCGTCATCTAAAAATGTCATTTATTATAATATAAATCTGAGAAAATTTGTGCTACGAACTTAATGATTATGCCCTGGAATCTACGTATCCTGTCACAGCACAACCGAGATTAAGGCTACTAATTATTTGACACAATTATAACGGAATAATTATTAACCCGAGCTGGAAAGAATTCTTCCTACCCTCTTAATCTACCATATCATCCATTATTTCGTTAATATTAATAGAGAAAATTGTCGGGAATCTTTATACATTTTACTTAATTTATTCAGCTCGAAGCGAGATTTAACATAAATTTACATGTAGTTAATTAGTACCTGGCAATTTGAGCGAGGATACGCTGACACCTTTAAGTTTCGTGATCCGTGGCATATTAATTCCGAGAATTAAAGGCGATGTTTTTTTCCTTTTAAGCATAAATTGGAAATAACACATCCCATCGCGATTCTGCACTAGATAATCAGTGTTGAAAAACTGGTGTTGCGGATTTATTTCTCTTTATTTCCGCTATAATTTGCAAGCTTTATCATTATATGGTTTGATATAATATTTAGAAATAGTTAATATTTGGAATAATGCTCATTAATGAGACAAATTAAAATCATAAATTAAAAGAATGGTTTAGAATACGCAATTGTTTCTTTATAGATTTTATATCTTTTATTGCAAAATTGATTACATATCTAAAAATGTTAATTATTATTTTTCTTCTGTGACTGAAACGTCGCAATTCTGCAAAGACGAGTTCAAGGCCGAATTTGACTCTTGCGGAAACGAGTACTTTTTCAATCCTTACTCTGAAGGAAGCAGTTCCAAGTAATGGCATACAGGAAAGAAATGTAATGCGTGATCGCTCAGAGAGCGCGGTTACCCTGGCGGATTAACGTATGCGAGATATCGCCTCAACCTTCGACACTGTCGGTGCGTACACGTGTGCAACAAACTTAATTAACTGAACGCACGTGAGCCGTATCGGCGGCCGGTTGGTTTTTTGTGAATGGAACCGTGAGAGAAGTACGAACTCGCCGGTACGAACGGCTGTGCTCTTATACCCGCGTAATAACCATGATCCGTCGAATCCAGTGGTTCTCATAGCGGAAGATACGAGCCAGTTTCCGGAAGTACGACGACCTCCTGGCGGCTGGTTGCGCCACGAGAGGCAAAGGGCCCTCGTCGTCTCTGATCACGAACATTAGAAATTAGCGGCGCGCAGCTCGGAGCGTTCGGTTAAGCAGGTAAAATTTATCTCGCGCGAGAACATGTGGGAATTTCACCATGTGTGGGAGATCGAACCGGTCGCCCCTCGCGCCGATCGAACACCATCGAGATCTCGATGTGCGTCCACACGAAATACCGGATCAGTCGGTAGCCAGTTTAGTGGTATTTGGCCCATCGAATGGCACAGAAGCCTCCTTTATCAAGCGTCATAGAGTCATGTATGATTTACCTCCAAGAATGCTTCATTTGGAAACTAAATCTCTCACGTGATATGTGGCAATTTGTGCGCGGGAGCTTCATCCGTCTTAAGAGAAATGTCGTATACGCGTGCATAAGTATAGGGAAATGCGCGCATGTTAGATAAATATGTTATCTAACATATGCGTAGAGGAAATATTGGTTGTGCGTCTTATATGTGCACGCAACATCATGTTTCAATATTTCATAATCCTTTACGGTTTTGTGATTTTATACAAATCCTGTACTTGCAAATATACCTTGCCAAAAAAAATAAAAAAACGAAGAATACGCAGATAAAAGAGTTCGCGGATTAAAGAGTTCGAATCATGATCAAAATTATTTTAATTAGATACAATTTGTTAAATTATTGTTCATTATTAAACTATTATTACACTACTTTCGATAGTTTTTCAGATCAATTAGATTTAAAATGATCTATTGATTCCTTCGTCAGTTACGGTTCAGCGATCGGTCATGCTTCATCGAATCTTCGATCAAGATCAATATATATCGATATATTATCGCAAATCCTACCGAAAATGCTCGCCGAACACCCGATATCATTATTATCGTTATTGCATTATTTGTATCGATATTGTATAGTGTATTCAATATACTGGATATAACACAATGAATTCTTTTCAATGTAGGATTAAAATAAAAAGAGTATTGAATAAAATAGCCATCAAATAGTAGCGTATTAAACTTAATTCATTCGCAACTCGACCTTTATTTTCACGTTGAATTGTTTGTCCGAATACTCTGACTAAAAAACAGGATTAACGTCTTTTGTCATAATCAAGTCTACTCGAATGACGTAACGCAATGCTCCTGGTTCACGATTTTGAAGTAAAAGCATTCCTGGATATTGATGATTTCTCAAGAAGACGACGGACAGTCAACATAAAAAGGAATGCTCGTAGCGCGCGCTAACAGCAGCGATTGGACCACTCGAACTCTAGTTCCCCGAGCAAAAACCACGACGTCGATTAACGTGTGACGAAGTGATTTAATTCGAGGAGGGTCACGCGGCTCGTGCCACTTATCTTCTTCGATTCTCGGCAGGAGCGAGAATACGTCATGTCATAAGACTCGGGTGTCGATGGACTTACTCGTAAAAAGCGAATCGCCGTGGGCGAGAACTCCTCCTACTGAGCGCCCGTCTTGTCTTTTGCATAAGCGTCTAGGATTCTGTGCACGCATGAGATTCGACTATAAAGGCTTGCAAGACCTGTTTTCGTGATTACCTCGTCCTGAGGAATCTTGCCACGCGTTGTCCGCCAGGAATAGAAACGTAGACAGTCTTTGTCTGTCTACGTCCGAAGGCAGGAGGGATCTTCAGCAACTTCCGTGGCTTTCTGTGGTTTAGCCGATTGATCGGTAAGTGGAACATGTTCTTACGCGAATCGTAACGACGTGATTCACGTTAACTCAAGTTTCCACGATACATTAACCACAAAAGAAACAACGGCGACTGTTGCATGAACAGTTTCGAGTATAAACGGAGTATTCGCAATTTATATAGAGGTCACTTTACAATGTAATTTTCTATTTAAGGTAGATCTTAAATACAATTTTATCTTTATAATAGACTTTAAATACGTGGTGTGAAATGGATCTTATACAGCGCTGATAGTTTATTTTTGCTTTAATTCTTTGGACGTTGTAACTTGAATCTTGGACTTGTGACGTTCTCGCGAAATCATGAAATGATAAAGAATTGTTCAGCGATGCTATTGGAATACATGCGCTTCCGGAAATTATCGGAAAATGTCATGAATTATGTAATTTGTGCATCTCGACTTTGAATTGCTCTTAACCGGTTTCTATAATATCTGACATAAGTTTCGGAGAATAATCTAAGGCTGTTTAAGGCGTCGTTTATCGGGATCATAATTATGACCATATATGCGAGAGCCGACTATCATAAGGAGTGTCGCAAAATAAACCCGAAGCGTGGGATTCTCTGACGCGTCTACCGTAGAATTTTCTTGAGCTATCAACGTGGAATCTTAATCAACGTCCTGAAGTTTCTCACTGTATCGTTAACTGGATAAAAATAAAGCTAATATATTTAACGAGTACATATTTTTTAATTATTGTATATAGCTTTCTCTTGCGTTATGAAAAGATAGAAAAAGATTTGAAGATATCAAAATGATATATAGGCAACACTTGAGTTTATTCTTCGTCTATTCTTTGTGCGTACGTAAATTACAGCTATATATTTAAATTATTAATATTAACAATACATACACACACACACACATCATTTTCAATCATTTGTGTGACACGTTTATAAGTTATTGACACTGTAGACATGATCTAATATCTAATATATTGAAACGCAAAGGTTTTGAGTTTGTAAAAGAAAAACCATTAATATTGTTTTAGAAGCTGACGATGCTGACCCTCATTATATGTTTGCTGCCTCTAGCGTCGACCGTGTCTGTAGAAGTTGGAGAAATCAGTGAAGCAGAAACTTGGAAGAATTTGATTGTAGACATTGATAATGGCACCTTGAAACACGTTCGATTCGCCGAAAATACCGATTATACAAAACTAAATTTATCAAGTTTTCCTGGTCTTCGCGCGCTGGAGAAAAATTCTTTCGATAATGTACTTGACATAGAATCTCTCGTACTTGCCAATAATTCGTTTACTTCTCTGCCGGACTTCGTATTCTCCAATCTGACAAAACTAAAAAGCTTGTCGTTGTCAGACAATCAAATATCGAATGTCCGGAATTTATTCGTTGGCTTGGAGAATCTGCAGCTGTTGGATATTTCTCGCAACCCTATCAGACACTTTGGAAGGGGCCACTTGTTTAGCCTCACCAAATCTGTCAGAATTCTCACTAACGAAAATATTCTCTGGAGCATCAGCACGGGCGTGTTCGAGAATTCTTTCCTTAAAGACGCCGAGGAGCTAAAACGACTGGCAGCGACGCAAGATCAGGGAAATGTAAAGGAGAACGAAAAGAAGGAGCAGGAAGTGGAGAAGGCTGAGATAGCCACGGCTGAGGAGCCTCAGGATCAAAAGATCGTCGAAACCCTTAGCGAGCACACTCGACTGAAAATTTGCAAGTCTGATGGTATCGTGACATCATTGGAGATTTTTTCGAAGGATGAAGAACTCGTTGAAGGATGCGTACAAGTGCCAGTCGATATCTCGATGCAAGTGAGTCTTGTCGAGCTGGGTATCAAGGGTTTCCAGGAAGACTGGTATCGGTTGCAATCTCTGCCGATCGTATCGTTGGATCTGTCGAACAATGAGATCGCCGAGATCACGAAAGAGACGTTGAACGACCTGCCGTCAGGCCTGACGTATGTAAACTTCCAAGGGAATAAAATACGCAAGATCTGGAGTCAAGTGATTGAGAACGATCACCTGAATGTGCTTAACTTGAGGAACAATCTGATCGAGGAGATCGAGGAGGGCGCGCTCGCGAAGACGAATCTACGCGAATTGTATCTCGCTGGTAATCAGTTGAAAAGTCTGGATTTTGTCTTCAGTCTGCCGAACAGCCTGACCGTGCTTCTAGCGAACGGAAATCATATAATCTCTATTCCCGACGGCGCATTCTCCAAGCTCTTCCGTTTGAACTACCTATATCTCGATGATAATAAAATTGAAGCGGTGCAGAACGACGTCTTCCAAGGTCTGGTATCCTTGCTGACATTAACGTTAGCGAGGAATGATATAAAGACGATCGGACCGAGCGCTTTCAGAGGCTTGAGGACGCTACAGACACTCGATCTCCGCCACAATTCTATACACGATCTGCGGAAGGGTACCCTTGCTGAATTGATAGGTCTGAAGCAATTGAATCTCTCCAATAACAAGATCGTCAAAGCCACGTTTGCCGATCTGGCGCGATCCGTGGACTCCTTGCATCTCGATTATAATGAGATCGATATTCTCGAGGAGGGCAATTTTGTTCAAACTCCAACATCCACCTTATCCTTGACCGGAAACAGAATTTCTAGCATAATGCGTGGTGCCTTCAACCTGCCTACTCTGAGGGATTTATACTTGAACAACAATACTTTGACGACTATCGAGGGTGACAGCTACGAAGGCTTGAACCGGTTAAGGCGTCTCTGGCTTTCAGAAAATAAAATATCCGAGATTCGCAAGGGCGCTTGCAAAAATTTGGGAAGCCTTTATATTTTGGACATATCCAAGAATCCCTTTCAGAAGTTGGAAAATGGCGCTCTTTATGGTCTCAATACCGCCTTTGGCACCAGCTTGTATATCTATCAGAATAATCTGACGGAGATACAAGGCGGCGTTTTCGATGATATTTAAAACTCTCTCTTCTTCAGACTTTTATATGTATGTATATCTCTTCTGTTAAATGTTCTTCAAGAATTACATTATTAATTGCTGGTTATTAATTCACGAACACTTACAAAAAATTTAATTTTATTAAATCACACGATAAGTAAACTTTCATCTGTAATACATATTTATATAAATTTTATAAAAACGCATTTTTTATTTTATCTAGAAACATCAACCAACGTTATAAAAACTCATACAGTGAAAGTATAGAATTTTTTACGTTATTTATATTTGAACGTATTAAAATGTAAATTTGTTAAATTAATTTCGAAAGATATCTTTGCACAATTTGTTGAAGCGAAAGCGTATTATATCACGACATAAATATTTTAATGCATATAACTTTTAAGGTAAAAGATTGACGACGTCTTATAAAAGTATGATAAATGTATTATAAAGTTTGAAAAATGTTACTTTTTGATTGCTTTCACCTGTGTTTTTCCTAATATGTAATTATTTTGCTACACGAATTCTGCACTTTCAAGAAAACGAAACCAAGATGAAGTGAAATTGTAAATTATCAATCAAGCATAATTTACGCCATCATTACAAACGATTGTATACCATTTCTCTTAATATGTATCAATCGAGCGCATCTTCTTCGTGCGATCGCTCGACGGGATCGTTTATAATCGTGTTAATATTTACCCGAGAAAGGCAAACGGACAGAGCAATTTTCGCAAAAGTGACCGATGATTCGCTTTCACCGAACGTGCCCGTGAATACCGTGTAAAAATTGCAATAATAATACTGAAATCTGTTCACAAGAGATGAGACGTGCAACTTGCAACCGGTTGGCCTTGACTTTCACGCGAAACCTTTCAACTTCCAAGTCTGCCGGGCTCTTGAGATCCGTTTGAAGGTCGGTACGCTGTTAGAAATTTTTCTCATTTTTTTTCCACTTTGATCGACTAACGGTATATCGCGGCTGAAGCGTTGTATAAGCAAATTGAGTAATCGAACGTCATCTTCGTGCCTGGAAATTGAGGACCGGAAGATAGTTTTGTCCATTTAAATCACGCTCGACATTAGTGAAAGGGAGTTTGATATAATATACATATAAATATGTATGTGTAAATATTAATTAATGTAAAAATTAAAAAAATTTTTTAAGTTTAAACAACTGGTCATGTTATGAGTCAGAAGACTGATCTAAGTGAGATCGTCTTGTGGTATGTAATATACGTTACACATATAATGATTTCTGTTATTTTGAGACTAAAAGCCAGAGATTGAAACCGGTATAATTTTCCACGAGTTTAGACCTCGAGTTTAGACGCTGTACCTATTATAATTCCATTGGAACCGGATAATCTCGTTTCACGCCGCATCGATCGTGACAATTATGTGTGACAAAACAGACGGGGTTTCCACCGTAAACCGGAAGTCGCTAGTCTAGAAGGCGTACGTAATTACGTAACACGTATTCCCCGGGTTTAATTAACTCGCGGATAAACCTTGAGCGCCGCGCGCTCGTAACGCGCGCAGCGATCTTCCCTTCCTTAAGCAGACAAGTTCTTCGTGATGCCCGGCGGTACGATCTGACGAGTCGATTTGTTTAATTGGATCTCGAGGGGTTTGGGTTAGATCCTCGAGCAGATAGGACTCGCGTCTTTGTTGCATTTCTCAACTGCGATCGCACGTTTCCGATGATAACCGCGCACTGCTAATTGGCGCGAGAGCTTAATGATTCCCCGCGGTTTTCTTTTGCAAGCACCTCTGCTTAAAAGCCCGAATCGGATAAAGTGGATAAAAGTGGTATAAAAAGATATACTCGCGTCCGGTTTCCTGCTCGAATGAACTGCTGTTTACGATTTCACGGCGACCGAGGTCTGTCGAAGAAGCGCTGGTTCTCACATACCGGGTGCTTCTCGTTCCGTAGCGAAGGTCCCGGGCAATTTTGTGGCATTGACACTGAATAGCGCTCGCTACTTCCGGTTTCGTCAACGGTACTCCGTCGAGTTATCGGATGTACTAATAATGGTATAATGACGAAATATCAAGGATTACTAATTTTGCGGCTTACCAAATTTCGTCTGTCAAACCTCAAATTTCACGAATTGATTTATGGACAATATTTTGAATTGGATCATACGTGGAATGTTGTAACTTTATTATATAGCAAAATAATTAAAAATTTTATAGTAAGATTTCATGAATTCTATTGAATAAATATTTATGCCATAATTTACAAAAAAGAAATGCGCGATATAGAAATAAATGTAAAATTGAGACTAATATTCTAACATATTATTAATAATTTTATTTCTTGTGTCAATTTTAATGCTAATTTTAATACTAATTATCAATAGCTATTCTTTTATTTGTGTGGGTATGCGTGCCATTGTGTGATCACATTAAAAGCATTTCGATAAAATAATAAACCTTCAAGCTCACGCAGAAAGCGTAGATATGTAAGTTTAACAGTGCGAAACAGGAAATGCAAAAGTGGAAATTCAATGAATGTCGGCCAGTGGATCTTGCGTCGGCTGAAAGAAAAGGGGGTGCCATCTCGAATCTCTTAAGGTATGCTGTAAGTAGGACAAAGGTACCTTGACTCTCGGGAGAAAGGTCCCGGTGCCCGAGGCCCGAGGTTCGTTGGCCTTCGTAGCCGCTGATGGACAATAGCACGTAACAACCAGAAAGCAGTACGTCCGTTGAATATATTGACTTTGTATTGCTCGTTTTATTGTTAGATCGAATGCATAATCCTAGATATGAATGAAGTGGTGACGCAACATTGCATCATATACGTCGTTTCTCATTTTGAAATATCTGATTCTTTTTTATTTTGATGATAAACGAGTTTCGGAAGAGCCTTAATTATCTAATGATAAACGAGTTTCGGACGATCCTTAACTATCCATTATTGATATTGATATTAATACTACAGTATTTTGTATAATTTTAATTTATAGCAGAATAGATCATTTTTTTATATGATCGACTTACATCGATGATTGATTAAACAACTTAATTGTGATTACCGATATAAGAATTAAAAATAAACGTATTTTGTACTATAAAAGGGGAAATTAGGCCACAGATGATGATAATTGTAAGCGTCAGCGCACTCAGCGCACGAATGACTATAATTATTTGATATGCAATTAATGCTTTCTAATCATCACGCGCGGTGAAAGGGATGATTGCACGTTTCACGAATACGTGCGATACGGTATCGCGTTGTTAATTATATTATCTATAGCATATCCAGATTTTATTATATAAATCGGAGATAAGTGACGCGATTATGACGCGCATATGTTGATATTTGCAAAGTACGAAATCGAAAGGCCGGAGACCCATAGCGACAATATCCGAGAAGACGAACTTTCGACACTTGATTTTTGTCTCGAACTGGTTGAGCGTTTCATAACTGTCGTTTATAACCAGTCGACCTGACCTCGACGACCAGCGCATCTGCATAAATTCGTCTTGTCATAGTTCTTATGCATAAATCCATAAATCGCGCGCTCGCGGAATATTTTGCTTAACACTAGCAGAGAGCGGTGGTCACTATGGTCGAAGAAATTGTGCGTAATTATCTTCGAGAATCGCTCCGGTATTTTTAACAGCCGCCGGCAGAGAGATTCATTTCGCCTTAGCTGGTACAAGACCGGAAAATTTTTAAGCCGCTTGATTGCTTCTCGTGCCTTCATTTAATCCAATCAGCTGATTATATAATGTAGTCACACGAAAATATACTTATCTTGGGAATTAAACTCGCCACTAGGTATCAAATATGATCGATTTGTAACAAAAATTGTTATTTTATTCACTCGCGTGTACTAACGTGTTATCAGTGATATTTCTTATTATTGTAGATAATATTCTAAATCCGTTTATAATTTTAACATGTGGTAATGAAATATGTACATCGGGAGGTTAAAACATTTATTCGGTGCACTTTGAAAGAAGGGGATATTAACAGGACGGAACTAATTTTTTTCTCAGCAAGCTCTAATGCGTTTCATTTGCATACTTCAGGTCAGCATATTGAGTTGATAATTATTAAAACTGCACGTAAGCTGTATATTCGTGCAAATATTATTAATTGTGAAACAAGAGCCAGTAACTTGACAATAAAACATAACAATCGGTTTTTATGCGCTTTTAGATTAACTTTAATCCAAAATTTATATAATTATTTTTGCTATTATTTGTTATAATTAGATAATAATTACATCTTCCTTCTTGATTTTCAAAATTTATTCTTTATTTGTAGAGATTCGTGCACGCGACACATCGTAATACGTGTAAGTGTAATTCTTAAAAATATTTTTAATTGAAACTGTTACAATTAATTTTCTTGAAATTAATCGTTCTCACAAATAAATTAATATAATGAAGGATAAAAGTATTGAAATCATAATTAATTTAATAAACGAGAGTAAAAAATAATCCTTTAGTATAATATTGAATCATGATATGTCAAAGTAATCAGAATCGCAATTTCAATTTAATCACCGATGAATGATTCTTACATGACAAGAGATCTCGCAATCAAGTCCGAAGAACCGTGAAGGCGATCTGGACGAGCGTAAAATTGAATTTCCATCGGAAATATGTAAATTCGTGTTCGCTGGCATTCGTTAAAAAATGAATTCGAGAAACCATCCCCGCATACATATGTATAAGTTTCTTCAGTACCTTCTTTAATTAGCGACCTGAATCAGTTCGCTGACTTGATAATCATCCGGTTGAGGAGAAACATCTCGTGCGTGACACCGGCGAGTTGAACCGAAACCAGCGACCTAATCGCAAAAATTAATAGCCGAAGAGAGACGATTTACCGCTCGTGATGAGCCAATTATACCGTCATGCGTGACCTGCTTTCCAAGATAATCGTTTAATAACACACCCGCGCGAAGAATTGTTCATCCATGACGTATACCTATGTAATCGTCAAGCGCGGTGTCTTATGTGTGTGTATGGTAATCTAGTTTAATAGGAGCAGCACTTATACAATTTTCTCAATAAAAATTCTCTTGCGCTGGTCGCGAATAGATCCGCGCCGGGTGTTTTACCAGCTTTCACGGAGATTACATCAGACGTGCTGTCTCTGTGTCGCAAATGATGATCATCTAGTGCAAAGATTTTGAATTAAATATTTTGACGTATTCCGTTATGTGGAAAATAACACGTTTTAATCGGTGCATCTCAATGTCCAGCAAAATTGACCTGAAAAAAAAAAAAAAATGTAACTGGAGCTATCGGGCACATTTTATCAGAAAAAATCGAGAACATGGGTTTTGCTTCCATGTTTTCTGTGCAGAGGAAGACAGCATGATCTCGCGATTGCAACCCCATATGCGTGGTGATCACATAATCCGATGTAGATGTTTATAAGCACCACTTTCCACTAACGAAACATACAAATACACGAGAAAACGCGATTCCGTAAGTCGTATGACACGATATCCAGTATGTAATCTAAACCGCTGTCGAATTTTGCTGTTACAGAAATACCGGCCGAGCATTTTGCAAGGAACACCGTATTTATGATAACGATAGGTTTTTTTATGTGATATATAATTACGCATCACTTTTTTTAGATCATGATTATTAAAATTTCACTTAATGAAAAATATCTGGCTCGAAATAGTATGTGGCAAATTTTGCGTTATCTTTTCTTCTTTTTTGCATCAATATTTTTGTAAAATGTGTTTTTAAAAACACTATGTGTACATGTGTATATATATATATATATATATATATATATATATATATATGTATATAAAGGTATGTTGATATTTTCAGGTGGCATCTGTATAATAAATTTATTTTAAAACATTTTTAATATAAGATCTAATTCTTCTCGTCAATATGTGCCTTTGATTGCAAAAAATATTTAATGAACTCAAGTATAAGAGATACATAAGTGTGATATCGATTTTACATCATGATTTTATTTTTCTTGTTTCTTTGTTCTGTTGACATGGCATTCCCAAAACATTTTGCAACAACCGCATTTTTCCGTCGTGTATTGCAGCGTAAACGGTAAATATTTCTGCGATAAATTCTTGCGTTTGCTTGATTTCGCAATCTGATGTTCTTTCTTTTATAAATTATACAATACAGCGTTGATAAATAATGTCATTTTTGTAGACATATTGTAATGTAATGCAAAAAAACTTTTGATATTTTCTACTTTGCTAAAAAGTTTCTAACACTCATCAAATAAATCAAGATAAAAAGTTAATAAATTTAATACAAGAATAGAAAATAAATGACATATTTCAAGCTTTTCATAATTTATAAATAATGACTGACAAAGTAATTACTTGAGCAATTTAGAACGTATTACAACATTATGGCCTGTGAATTTTTATTTGACATTGACCTGCATAATTGTGCAGAAGAAGAGTAATGATAACGTACCATTGGTTAAATTGCACGTACACATGCACGTTTGCGAGTTAAGGACGACAAGAAATATCACAATTTCCGCATTCTGTGTAATTGCTCAAAAAACACAAGGTTTTATGCAACGCTTCATTGATGCCAAAAAAACTCAAGTATGTTACAAACGTGTTTCTTTAATAGTTAGTTATATTTATGTCATAACATTATGTTATATTAGCAAAAATTGTAATAAGTCGCAATCGCACAGACGGAAGAAACATACTAAGCATAAAAAAAATGTAAAAGAATCGCAAAAAGAAAGGATAATAATTTGAGAATATTATGCAAGATTTTTAAAGCTCTTTTTCTCCCTTGTTTAGTTTTATTGATTATTTCTTGATTATTTCTTAAATCTCAGTGGTATATACTCGTAATATAATTACGTATAATTAAACGTGATTAAACTTTGTTTACGATTATGTTTTTATTTGTGCATATTTATTATTTTATAAAAGCAGACGGACACATTATTTTGTTATTTGCTATTTCTGCTATTATATCTTTTTAATTATTAATTTAATAATTTTATAACCATTGAGAGAGAGAGAGAGAGAGAGAGAGAGAGAGAGATAAAAATTTGGGGAAAAAAAAAAACAAAAACAAAAAAAACAGAAAATTTAATTAACTTTTTATAATTTCCTTGGTCATAAAATTTATTTTTTCTCTTTTTTATATATATATGTGTGTATTTTTATTTATTTACTATATATTATCGCATGTATTAGGATTTATTGTAAAATATTAATTAAGTCTAATCAATATCTAATCGTATCACTTTATTATTTGTCATGAGAAAGAAAAAAAACATGTAATACATAGAGAATATAAATCAATAAAACACATAAAGCTTAAATTAATTTTCGATAGGCGTAAACAATGTACAGGAATATATTTGTAATAATCAGTTAAACTAAAGTGTTATTCCGAAGAATATTCTTGAGAAGTTTGAATTATCTTTTACGTAAAGGAATCTAGCTTTATTTCTCTCTATCACTTTAAGGGCGAGGCGGGGGTTATAATAAGGAAATAAACAAAAATACAAAGTTAATAACGGAATGTAAAAGACGATTATTGTACAGAAATTTTAATTATTAATTATCTTTGACCGTGCGTGTATGTGTACCGCATTGTTAGCAGCACGTTTTCACAAGGATTTATATAGGAAAATCACAGATTTCTAAACTATCTTCGCATTCTTTCTCTCTATGAGAGAAATCGGGAATGAAAGAGAATATAACGAGATGTAGTCAATTAAATTGATTTGAAAACTATCACTCATGCCTATCAACAATTCGCATATTGTTGGTAAAATGTATAACGTTTATAAACGGTCTTAATCTCGTACTGTTGGCCAATAAAGAAGGGAAAATATTCTGAAATCAATTACGTATTGTTAAACCAGGATATTGTTCCTCGATAAGCACACTTATTTTTAATTGTCAACTGTATGCTTCGATTAATCTACCGCGCGAGATAAAAATATCAATTTCGTACAATACTTTATCGTAAATGCCAGTTTGTTAATATAATTCGAGACTCTTCGTTTTTTATCAAGCGCTTCTCTCAAATGGAACTTGGATCAATCTGGAAGAAAAGTTACTCGGATATCGTGGTTTGCTATAATGATAACAGTAAAAATATTTTGGCTCGGGAAAATTTAATGCGATCAGCAATTCGATGTATTTGCAGTGGTTGCAACGCTAATGAAAATATATTCCAACTATTTTTTTCGCGTTTTGTTTCACTCGCCAAACTGCAGCGAACGTCTGATCAAAATGTGCGTGAATGGCGTGCTCATTTAGAACTTTTAATTTTATTTTGGACGGACTCTTTTGACAATTCGTTCCGTCTGATGGATACAATCAACTGCATCCTTTAGCACGCGCAATCACAGGCGCAACGACGCACGCGCTTTTCACGACGATGCAAGAAGACTTCATCTGGTACGGAGCGCACGGAGCGTGGCTGCACATCTGTAAATAGATAAATGTACTTAAATTCTAGTATTGGAGTATTGAATATTTAACTTTAATCTTTTTTCAATGTAGATCTTAGATTTTTTTTAATTATTTCATTTATAATAAACAATTCTAATATCAAAAGTAAATTAAGAATAAAAATATAGTAATTCTAAGAATGTAGAAATTACGAACTAATTTTTCTATAATTCTAAGAATGTAGAAATCTGAATTTAGCGCAAATCAATTTTTACTTACAATGCGGGCGAGACTCTTCCTCCTGCATGGGTTGCTGTTGCTGTTGCTGTTGTTGTTCTTGTTGTTGCTGCTGCTGCTGCTGCTGCTGCTGAATACTCATCATATGTGCTGCCTGATGTTGCTCCTGTTGTTCTCGATGCTCGGGTTGTTGTTGTTGTTCAGAAGATTGGCCATCGGTTACTTCAGCATGCGCTTCTACCGGTATCTCCAAGGTTTTGACCGGTCTCAATGCAAATCTCGGAAACGGGAAAGCACGACCTTCTACCACCTGAAGTTTCAGAAATCACTTAATTAGTTATTTCGTTAAAACCTGTTATCTAGTGCTTAAAAACAAAAGAAAAAGAAAAATATGTCAATGATTATTCAAATTGCGCCTCCAAAGTGTGTTATAACCAGCGCGCCTTAGACCATGCCATCCTCTATACACGTATGTAAGATACGTGTGCAATTCGCGCGGGCGCGCGACATTTTATTTTATTACGTAATAATCTTCTATAACTTTATCTACAGAAAATGGATTCCCGGTCAAAAAAATTGGCAGCGGTGGGATTCGAACCCACGCCTCCGAAGAGACTGGTGCCTTAAACCAGCGCCTTAGACCGCTCGGCCACGCTACCACATGCTTCTTTCTCAAAAACGTGTCACTCATCGATTCTAATTTTTACATATAAGTATCTAAACTCTATAATAATAATCTGATCCTGCACGAATATTATTTTACATCTGCTAAAAATGTATACTTAAACACATATTTTTTACTCTTTTAGACATCCATATTGTACAAATAAATACTATACATTATTTAAAATTCTGACATAATAAACTTCAATTTACTATCAAAAAATATATAATAAAGGTACATCCTTTAAATAGATTTCATATTAATTTTAAATATTCAAATTAATGATTATCATATAATCCCCATATACAATATTTTTATCTATATTGACTGTTTGATTTAAAATCTTTTTTGTTAATTTATACGATATTTCTTTTTATCATTTTACCTGGTGAATTATATTACGGATTTCCATTGGAATGGGGAAGTTTCTTTCTGTTTCTTCGCTGTCATCCTCCGGACCTGGGAAAGCCTTCGCTTCCTGTTGATCTTCGCCGCCATCCGGACGTTGACGACCTTCGATATTTCCATGTTCAATCAAATTTCTCACTTCCACCGGAAGTGGGAATGGTCCTAATGGTATTGGCCGTGCGCCTTCCGGGAACGGTTTGAGTTCCTATTTGCATTGCAATACATATTTACGAACGTGACTTCAACAGTTGTACGTTACACAATTTTCCAGATAAAGATCTTAGCACCATTTCTACATTAAAACTAAAATTAATCCGTAATTTAATAAAAAATATATATCTATTATATATGTATCCATTTGTAAAAATATGATTTTTCTAGATTTTCTTCGAAATGTGCTTTACAATTTAACGTAAGGCAAATAAACAAAGTTACCTCGCGACGTGCCCCCTCTGGTACTTGGACCGGGATCGCCCTGGCTTCGCCAGTAATATGCTGGATGATGTTCTTAATTTCCAACGGAACTTGCTGAATTATTCTCCTGATTTCTATGGGAATGCCCTGGAAGGGAGAGCGTGGCTTTTCAGGTGTGATCTGAGGTGGAGCAGGTGGCCTCTGTTCAGTTTGCGGGATCATCATTGGTGGTATCTGCTGATGTATTCTTGGGTCTTGCTCCTGTGCCTCGGCTTGTGGAGGAGGCGGTGGCATCATAGCTGGACCTTGCTCCTGATTGTAGGTATTGGGAACTTGCTCGGCCTGCTGCTGATACACCATTGAAACCTGTTGTGGTTCCTGACGAGGCTCCTGAACCATCGGGCGCATACCCCTCATTGGGTCCATCGGGAAGTGACGCAGTTCGATAGGGATCTGACGCATTTCGATCTAAACATAAATATAATAATTAGTATTGATGTGCTAGATAAAATTATTATAATAAATAAATAAATTTGTGTGTGCGATTTACAACGGCTATACATAATTCGTTTACGTTTGCATAGTAGACAAGACTCACTTGTGGTCCCATCGGATTACTCTGAGGTCCCATCACGGGCGTCTGCGGGCCCATTCGGGGCGGTCTCATCTCCATAGTCAACTGAGGAAGATTACGAAGCTCAGGAGGAAGTACACCCGGGGGGATGTGATTCAATCCTCGTGGGTCGCTAAGCGGCAATTGCTGCATATCGGGAACTTGATACTGGGTATGTATTTGGTATTGATGATAGCCCGGGTTAGGTTCCTGGGACTGGAGGGGAATCTGAACGGTGCCTAAGGGCACGATGATTGGAGTAAGCATCTCTTGCTCTTGCTGCCTACAAAGAATAAAAGTAAAATCGTTATTGCTATATATTACTATATTCCATTTTATCTATAATGATTTAATAAAGTCCACAATATTTTATTGTACATCTATGGAGTTTTAATTGTTTGTTTATTCAGCTTTTTAATATTTAGTAATTGGAAATCTTGTTTTTTATTGTATCTTATCCGCATTATAATGAACAATATTTTTTAAGAACTAATTAATGGATTAAATAGTAATTTAAGTATTCGGTATTCATATTATTTACAATTATTAAGTATTTAATACTTTGTCTTATATATTTCTCTCTTCTGCTATTACTTACTCCTGGTTTGGACTGCCTGATTCGCAAAGAATAGCAACTCGCTCGCCGCTTAGTCTTTGGAAACGTTGTGGATCGGTACTGTTATCTAAACCGTTGTCACCGGTTCCGTCCATCACCTCGTCGGCTCGTCGTCTTTCAACTACACAGGAAACTCTGCTACGAGCTTGTTGAATTAACGTCTGGAAAAACAATCAAAGTTTAAGATATGGTTAAGATTCACATGTCAATATTTTCTCAAAACTAAAAATCATAAAAAATTCCGATATAAAATCATGTACCTATACAAGATTTTTATACGGTAATTATCATTAAAATATTTATGTAAAAAAATAGGATATGTAGAATTATGTATACAAAATAATATATTTACGCCTGCAATGTCGTCGAGATCCAACTGAAGAGGAAGCTTGATATGTACAGGAGGGAATTCATCGTCATCGTAATCATCATCATCATCGTCGCGATCGCCATTCTCATTGTCAGATTTTGAGCTGTTTTCTCCTTCTTGAGTTTTCATGTCTTTAGTGTCCGGCTCAACTTCCTTCTTTACTGGCGCAGCGAGACTTTGCAGAGAATCCTTTGATTCGACGGGTTCCTACAAATAGAATGATTTTCTTTTTATCCTGAGATTTGCATAAATAATATTTTTAAGAAAGAGTACAATTTCTTTTTTGTATTTTAATATTATTACTGCACATTTTTACCATTAAAAACATTAATTTAAGGAACATGTAAATATATTATTTTAATTTAATTTTGTAAATTAAATTAAAAATTGTTTAAATCTTTGCATTTTAATTAATAATATATCTATGTTTATAGCATATATGATGTTAATAATTAAATCTAGAAAATTACGAAGAAGGTTATTGTGTATGAGAATCGTGTAAAAATTGTATCTATTGTGTATATTGATAATTTATTTTCAGAATTCTAATATTAGTAATTCTGCATATTACAAATTAGACAATTATATTATTTTTGCAGGGTCATATTTGAAGCTCCTTATCTTTCTGATTTATGAGAGACAGAGACTCTCTAGAAAAATTTCGACGGAAAAAGACGAGTAGGTATTCCTTGAGGCTTCGAAAGCTGGACAAATACCTCCGCGGCAATCCTCATTCGTTGATGCAACTTGTCTTCCTGCTCGCGACATCGTGGGTCACTAGTGAAAGTGAACTCGCATTTATATTATCGCAGTGTAATCTCGTCGATGGAAATCGTATGCGAATGAGAAAATGCCCAAAGAAATAGTAGAATTATAGCTTTATTCTATCTGGTCTTACGATGCCCCTTATTTTGGATAAATTAAATTAAATTTCAAAATATGTTTTTAGTTAAATCAAACTCTGAATTATTAAATAATGCGATAAACGAACATTCTGCCTCTTTCAAAGCAGCTGCAGTAGGAGTTAACTTTCTCTTGACAAAATTTAATAGAAGCCATTTTCAAGCCTTACAACTTTTCAGCAGAAGTTTTACGATCAGATAACTTAAAATAAGATTGCAAATTATACAGCAATTACAAGTTAATACCATATGGTAAAATATTGATGCTTATTTTACCGTGATACATAGCTTGATACATAGAAATGGAAAAAACGAAAGTTCCAACTTTGTAAGTATTTTTCTCGTCGGCCGCGTTTCTCGGTTTCACGCAATCGCGACTTTGTGCAAGAGAAGAGACTTTCCGATTCAAGCGCGCCATTCGTCCTGTTTGCTGTATCCGGTAAATCCTTACAAGCATTAAATTATAGATTACCGCAAACGCGGCCTAAACGTGTTGAAACGCTTCCCCCGACGAACATCGATGCTGTTAAATGTCTTTCCTGCTTCTTAACGTGTAAGTCGATTGGTAATGGATGATTACAATTTTGTGCAAGAAACGTACGTTGCAACAGCACAATTGTGGATCATAATGGTAAGTTAAAAAAGCAAGAATTGTAAGCATCGGTTTTAAATATGACTTTAAAGCTGGTTATGAGATACATTAGATATCCTTGTAATATTAATAGAAATATTAAGAAGCTTAAAAATCAATAGAATATTTTTTCAAAGATATATTGTCTCCGACATTCGATATAATATATAAATCGAATTTTGGAATTTATATTCTGCATGAATACCGGCATCGTGAAAGTCAGTGTTTTAAACAGCTAAGTTAACTTACAATTCGGTTAAGCCGAAGATCGCCCACTCGAACTAGCGCGAAGAAACGCGAACACGACTAAGCACTTTCCACTCGGGGAAATTGCCCAGGATGTAGAAAGGATTTCACGATAGTTCGGACGAGCGACAGGCAACCTGTATGATCGTCAAACTAAAACGGGACGAGCCGAGATGAAACTCGTTAAGCTACGGGAACGCATACAAATTGCGTCGGCGGAGATAGTGCCTCGTCTGCACATCCGGCGAAATAAATGGAGTTCGCCTATAATCATGGGAACTGTAAAGAAGACTGCTTTAGTATACCGCTTACCATGGCTTTATTAAAAAATGTATTGTCTCTCGGAGTCAACAATTTCCGGAATCGATAAAATATTATACTCTTTAACGACTCCAAATAAAATAGAAAAGTTCTTACATAATAAGTGTCTTAGAAACGTAATTTAAATATAAAATTAATTATTTATTGTTATTCATTAATTTATTATCAGTTTGTCATATAATAGCTTTCTATTTCTGAAAACTGAATTCAATAAATTTCAGATTCAAGAAAGGAAAAGTTGATATTTGCATTCGCTCTCTAGATGTTTAAACTAAACGAAACGCATAAAATTTCACATCAAAATAAATACGATACATATCTTTATTGCTCGCTGCGCTTCTCGCTTTAGACGAATATTTACAATAATGATTGGATGGTCAATTAAATCAGAATTGCGTGTATCTAGCAACTGAATTTCTATACATAAGTTCTTTATATACATACACGCAAGACGTAACACGGTAAACGATACGTTGCGCGATACATGTCACTTTTCGCTGGCTTACTACATTATAGGGCAATTATTCTGCGTATAGATCGCGAAATTCCCGATGTGCAACTATCGCGACATGAAATCCCGTTGAAAAAAAAAAGGGAAACGAGAGTTATGTTTCCACCTACTCAAGATTCACGGAGCGTGCGACATGGAAGAAATCGTCATTGCAATTTGCCGCAGCAATGACTTCGCTGTACGCTGAATGGCTTTCTTTAGAAAACGCGGTAAACCTCTTCAACCTATCAATTAGCGAGGCATTATGATCAATTATGGCTACCTGTCGCTTTTTAGACGTGTATACGGTGCTCGACAACGATAGCAATAGCTTGATTACGGGACGATGCAACGCGATTTGTCGCAATTTCAACTCCTTTCGAAGTTTCGACCACAACATTATATGAAGAAGTTCATAAGTTAAACATTATAATCGACCGATGATACAAAAAAGAAAGCAGAAATATATGAGATAGTCTTTTCAACCATAAAATTGGCCGATTAATTTCATTATATTTATTAAATTTTATATGTATTATTTACAAAATAAAATCCAGTTAAAATTAATCGAAATATTAGCTTTCTCTATTTATTGGCGTGAAATTCTTATCAATCAAAATTTATAAATGCTAATACACAGATAATTATGTAATAATCACATACGTCATTACATATTATATTAATCATATGCATGCGTATAATTCTATATGTTAAATATGTAATGTGATGTATCTTACGGAGAAAATAGCATGATCATTTGAAAACACATTCAGCTCGCGCACAAAACAACAATATTATACAGTTGTCTCGCGTGCGAGCTAAATATATTCAATCCCGCGTTATTTTCCTTCGCGAGTTAATAATCATATGTATCATTCCATCTAATGCAGAACGGAGGTTCAATCGACAGAAAAGATTCTCGTTTGGATACATTCATTAACATTGCTGATCGATCGTTCTCACGTATAAAAAAGGAAAGAGTCGGCCACGGCAGCGTTACGTATAGTCAGTTACGAATGAGTCAGAATTCTATTTTCTACCGATGACGTTGACAGTACGTGCGAACGTGGTACCTTAAGGCGACTTGAAACTGTCAAACGAAAGAGTATAATACAATACAGTTGCCGAGAGAAAATCTTTTTAGCGAACGTTCACCTCTTGCGGTTAGCGCGCGACCGACAACCCACTTTCGTCGTGGTACATTTTCCAAGTGTCTGGTTGCTCCAAAGGCGATGAAAAGAAATGCAGTCTGAAGGAAATATTTCGTATCGTCGTTTCCACGTAAACACAGAGACGACGAAAGTTTACTCACTTGAGTTGTATGATTTTTGTATTTAATTTTGATTTTCATACATTTTTATTTTAATTAACAGAATTCAAAAATTTAATTCTTAATTTCATTTAAGCCTTATTAATGGATATGTATATAATGGATATTATTTCTATTTAACATAAGACTGAATTATCTAAACATCATGTTTTAATAATTTATACCGGCATATATTATAGATAATATAGATATATGCATATATATATACTATATGTATATTATTTGCATAAATTAGTTTGTATTCCTCCAACGTATAAATAAAAAAAAACCCTCTTCGGGAAAGAGGATTCTTAAATTTAAAAAAACTGTAGTGCTACAATTCAAATAAACTATACATTAATGTAAACGTACATTTTAAATCAAAGGATGTTTGATATTTCGCGTTATAAGGAAATTAACAATTCAACATCATTTATCAGACCACTTCCGTTCGTCGTAAATTAACAAAAAACGCTTATGAAATCAAGGCATAATAATTTGCGAGGAAGTACACGCGAGTGTTAACTTCGACATGCAACTCACTAAAAATCAAAGGTATCGTGCGCAAAGATGGCCCTTGAAACGACTTAGGTTCTAAAAAATGAATGAACCAGCCATTTAAATTTTAAATAATGAAACGTCAGAAAAGCTTTTTTCACTGTTATTGCAAAATTGCCGGTGATTGTAGCTAAGGCGATTAAAAGTGTGGGAGAGGGAACGATTCTTCACACTTACAGCTTCTAGTGGGTAATTACGCTTGGTAATGAAACAGTCTTCTTGGAATCGAAATTTTTAATAGAAATAATAGCAGACGTATTAATGAGATATGCATAATTCAATACTTATTGTTAGTTTCAACAGCCTAACTATTAATAATTTTGCAATTTTAACACTTAAAATCGTAAAAATTATTTCTGTCTTTACGTAGAAAGGTTTCATATGATTCTTCAGGCCAAACCTGATGTCGATGTAAATCGCGATGCTTTTATAGCCGCGATCTTGCCGGATTTCATTGACCTCACGATGACCGATTTTCACCTTTGCACGTCCGTTATATGAACCGGGCTCTTTTAGTTTAGCTTTATATTCTCGCAACGTATAACTATACGATCTTACTTTCTATCGGTCGCCATAAGCGGACCGGAAACGGCCGCAACATTCGCGCGCGATCAAACTCGACGACGTCCATCGACTCGCGCTCGCCACGAGGAATAATCGATCTACCGGATTTCACTGTTCGGGGAAAAAAGTGTATACCATTTTTCGTTCCAGGCAATTACCTGTCGAGGATGATTTCATAATCGTGTTACTGACAACAAAAGTGTCAAAACTATACAATGTACGAAATTGCAAAAATAATAAGTAACAGAATGGAACTATAATTGATATAATAGTAATTATGACATAATTAGACATATTTCAATCCCTCGCTGTTATAATATAATACGGTGATTAATTATATACATCATATAGGTATAATATATATTGTAATGTTAATGTAATAAAATTATCTTTCAAAATATGCTGATTTAATTCATTAATGAAACTTTCTTTTACCGAAAATTACGATTTTGCAGGTGTACCAGGATGGCATTATCACGAAAATATTGATTAATTAGTAGAAACACCGTAAGGCTGGCGGAAACAATCCAATTTGAGAGAGCTAGTCTCTCATGAGGGAAATTGATTACCGAGAGAAGAGAAAACTCGTTGCGCGATTGAATACGTCGCTTCCGCGATGCTTCGCGATTGTTTGATGAGTACTCGAGGCTTCGTATAACGGAAATCAAATGATGGACGACGGAGTATACGTGATGGGCGCATTTATCAGAAGTGTGAATAAAACGGACTCGAGAACAATTTTTACTTTCAAGAAATAAAAGAGTTGTATTTCGTAAGCATGTATAATAATCAGATATCCATAATAAGACAAATAAACGAAATACTCATGAAGTAAAAGTTTAGGTATAATAAGAGAAACAAGGTAGAAAATATTTAATGAGGAAATTACCAAAGTCTCAATTATAACTGTTTATGTAACGTTTATCAATATGTCTATACAAGTAAAACAGAGTAAGGGATTATTTAGTTATCGATTATTATATTATGTTCCTGTTAAAAAATGACGAGAATTTTTACAAGGATGTTAAACCTACTGTATTATCATCGACCAGTCGAGATTTTGTAAATGTGACTGGTCACGGTGGTGACCAGTCGTTATAAATTTGCAAACACAATATTGGCTCGCTCGTCGATCCGCGTGCAGAACCGCAATCACACACAAGGAACGCAACTCGAATTACGTAATTCCCCCGTTTGCGGTTCTCCTTGAACGCGCGGCTCCTGGTACCGCTTCGCGCCGAGCGTTTCTTTGCGTTTCGTTTTCTGCGTTTAATACTCACGGACGACCGGAGCGCGCCTCTTCGAAAGTCCGTTCTTTACAGCGGGCTCACTCTTTTACGCCGGAATTAATCGCCGTTGTCTACGTACCGGCACGTTCCCGCCGCGTCGCGTCTTTCTTTCCGCTCGCGGCGAGAGATCGCATCGGCGCGGGGAATTTATGATGCGTGGAAAAAATCGCGCTTTTTTACGCGCGTCAGGCGTTTCTTGTCAGCCGTCAGTCAGCTGGACACTATAGAGAAAGATAATCTCGCTAGGATTTATGGGCTGATTGTACGTGCTCGTCAGCGAAAGTGTACTCCGGTATAGTCATGATTTAGGGAGAAAATGTAGCGGCGCTCGTCGACAAACTCGAGAGGTTTGAAGGAAGTTGCTCGAGTCTCGCGATCATATAATATCTGTACATTCTGAGACGTTTAGACTTTTATTATTTATTAATATCGAAAAATCTGATGAAATTCTACGATTTTACTT
>NW_020215876.1:4454-30879 GCF_003070985.1 Temnothorax curvispinosus | reverse complement strand
TAATTGAAAGAAGAAATGTCTTCGATTTCCTGGTTTTGAGCGCCCAAGCTATTATATTCGCTTTACGTAAGGCGCTCGTTCCCAATTTCTCCGAGACGAAAGAGCCAATGCAGCATCGCCGTCGCGTGCAATATAAGAGGATAATAATGCAACGGACAGTTGGCGTTTCCTATCGAAACTTCGCCATTTCGACCATAATAAACGCCCGACTGTGCATAACATCACCTTAACAATTGACAATAAAGTATTTCGCGGCGTGATACTTTCTTAGAAAATTTGCGCGCGGTTGTGGGAATATTTTTATTATGTCTAACAATTTGCCGACAATTCCCGTGTCAATTCAAGCGCGTGCTTGCAAGATGCTCACGCCCCTCCCTCTCTCTCTCTCTCTCTCTCTCTCTCTCGTCGGCAAAGAACACGGTTATAAATAACTCCACGCTTTCTAAATTTGCGATATTTTATGCCAGTTCATTCATTAGCATCCGACTATTCGTGATTTTTACTGGGTGTCGGTAAGACGCGTTCAGTTTTCTTTACGGATGCGTCGATTGACAAACGTACAAAATTTAACAATTATTTGTTTCCTGCTGCTGCATAGACATATAAAAGAACGAAGAAAAACAATCAGAGAAACGGAAAACACAATTATGGACGAGAATCAATTGCTTGGTAATTTTCCAAGAAATTATATTTCACGCAAACAGCTGGAAGAAACAGGAAAATACATTGCTTTACTAGAAAATTAGCTTCTTACGTTTAATTGCACCGTACTCAGAGGACAGAGATACAATTCCGCTTGCAAATACGTCGCGACAGTTCTTCTACAAGAACTACTCGCTGATATATTAACAGTGAAATTAAAATAAATGCGTTTATTCTGAGAGTGCAACGTTGATAAAAAATTGTGTAACTAGCTATCGATAATTACCTCACGTAATTTTCATTCACAAGTCACGCGAGACTTTTGTAATTACTTCCTGAAAGAGATTTTACACTGCGATCATATTCGTTACACGTATTTGGTCTTCATCGTGATGCAAGCTAACAATTTCTGTTGACTTTTCGGTCGAAACGCTATTTTCTCGGAGACGAGCATTATTTTCTCGTTAACAGGCAGAATTTCTCGACGAACTCTTGCTGCAATAATCGTCTGGTGGAGATTC
Organism: Temnothorax curvispinosus; assembly: GCF_003070985.1. Lineage (NCBI taxonomy): Eukaryota > Metazoa > Arthropoda > Insecta > Hymenoptera > Formicidae > Temnothorax > Temnothorax curvispinosus. The sequence continues at coordinate 29,716 of NW_020215876.1, read as the reverse complement.
TGATTATACCTACAGTATATTTATAGAGTTGTAAATTAAAAGAATCAATGGCAAATGTAATAATCGTTATGATGGTAACATTAACTCAAGTACCACGATAAACGTGACTATGATAGATCAGACACGATTCTTTCTTTCCGAGCGCCCGCCCGTGCCGTGATAAACAAGCGATTCCACTTGTTTTGTCTTCTCGTTGATAGTCCGACTTATATAACGATAACTATTCTTCGAATCTCATTATCAGTACAACTATTCCAGGCATGCAACCGATCAATAAACTTTATCTTAGCAGAACAATTTAATTTCAATTCAAAGTTTAACTGTTATAAGACGTTCTAAATTAGAAATATTTTTGCGAAATAATGGTTTTTTGGCTTTCCATAAAACTTGAAGAAAAGATTACAAATTGCATATCTATGTCTGACAAAATTTTGAAAGAAAAAAAATCTATGACTAAAAAGACATCCGAAACGCATGCAGTGCGTTTTTGTACATGATCTATTTGTTCACATCATATGTCGCATTAGCGTTCTTTAGTCGCTTGCCAGAGCAAATTTGCGTTTTTACCGAGCCCGAAGACGAATGTTAATTATATTAGCAGCATCGCACTAACGTCTCCCTTTTTCACTTTCGATCGTAAAGAGCTAAATCACGGGTTCGTTCGAAGCGACCTGTCGATCTGCACAACTCTGTCGATCGATTCCTTTTACGATTCGTCGAACGTTGCCACGACGCGCGACGCCGCAACGTGAAAATTTAGAAATCTCTGTGGAAACCACCACCGTGAACATAACAAGCTGAAAGCTAAGCTACGGCGTCGGCTCCGCTGTTTTTTTACACCGCAAACGATGGAATTTAATTCGCTTAACAATTAAACGAGAAATCTAACGCGGTAGACACAGGCGCACAGTTACTTGTTACTTTCCCTGCTGCGAAAAATTAGCAGGACCGTCAACGGCGATTTCTCCATAACGATTACAGTATAAGGACCGGTCGTTATCCCGATAATCGTGTGTTTACGCGGCTGCATTTTTCGAAGGCAGGGGATAACGGCACTGAAAACGTTACGGTGAATCTTGTTTTATTATTACTATTACTCCTTGTTTTTCATCATTATAATACTCGTTCCGTGGACTTACCTTGAGTTCCTCGCAATTGCAACGCTTACGATCGTCAATTAGATTAACAATCTAACGATAACGAAATATGTATCGATCTTTATTAACTTGCAAGAAAGTCAAGAAACCTCAAGCAACACAAAAAGAAATAAATGTTCGATACAACATAAGTATATTCTACTGCGAGATACGAATTATATGTGAACGTATATTCCAGTAATTTTATTACTCGTCTTGTTTTCTTTTAACGGATGTAGATATATATTATATTTTACGATAAAACATGTTCTCGCATTTTAATCTATATATTATATTTTTTTAATACAATCTCACCTGCACCAGAGCTTCCGGCTGTAAATGTTTCAAGAATTCACCTTGCGGCTGATACGATCCGTAGTTCTGCTGATGTTGAAGCTTCAACTCAGCCTGCATCGCTGCGATCGATTCCGGCGTGCAGGACGCTCTAGCCTGGACCCAGGATGCCGCCAGGATAAAGCTACCGAGCACGACGGACATCGTGATCAGAGTAATAGCGGCGATCCTGGCGATCTGCACAGCCGTGCTTTTCATCGGCGGTCTCATGTACGCCTGTAGAGAAGATTTCACTTGTCATAATATTTGAACGGAGAAAGAAAAAAGAGTTTAATATATCTATTTTTTTCTTATCACTGGCGCATCAACAGTGACAAATGAATTGGACTTCGTAGGAGACTTCTAGCTTCTAATGTTAAATAGTTTTAAAAAACGACAATGCCGAAGAGAACGTCAAAGGAGAGCGTGAAACGACAAAAGGCCTCGACTCGGTTGGTTAACCAGCGTGAAATCTCGCGTGCCATTGTGTGTGTGTATGTCGAGAAGAATATACCAGCACCTCTATGACAGGTGTGATATAGATACACACGTACGTACACACCCTCATACACGTATGTGTCTATGCATTTACGTGCTTTACATGAACATGAACACGAACAAATTGTGCTTTACCGTGGCCAGTTACACCGATAAGAGGGGGGAGAAAAAGGTGATTATGTAAAGTCTCGCATGTATGTTAATGTAGCTCGTTAATTCACTGCAACTTTTGATGAATATCGTGGAAAAGCGCGGTTTTCCTTGGCGAGTGAATGAGTTCTCCAAGTGTCTCCATTATTTTATATTCATTTTCCTTGACTCATATACTTTTTACTGACAATGAGAATATATCAGTTGATATCATATAATCCACAAAATCCTTATCAATTTATCTCATCAGTTCTTGTCGTCGTATAAAAAAAAAGAACTATATGTGAAAAAGATAGAACAGATCAATTATTTAATGCAATAAATAAATCTATATTTAAGTAACGTACGACTGTGTGTATGCATGTGCATACCCATTATCGAATAAACGGAATAACGTCCGTGTATCGCAGTCGGGCAAATTAACGACAGCTGAAAATAAACTACCGCGTCGTCATTTAACTCCTTCGAGAGCCCCGGGAATAAATGCGATAAAATACATCTGACGCGTGCTAACTGTACCTTGACATTATTATAGTGTAGCTCGGACCCGTTTCGACGCCCGACGCTTTTGTAGATCATAGACATTCGCCGCTATTTTAACGCGAACTCGTTGATTACGTTTGACTGCCGTGTTATGTAATTATGCTACATTTGGAATGTATATCGAAATGGACATTAAGCTGCACGTTAATTTCCGGGTCAAAGACATATTTTTTAGCTCTATCCGTTTTTTATTCACGATTATCTCCTATACGTAAAATATTTTTATGTTGAGATCAAATTATATGCCGAGCGATAATTTTCGGGATATAAATTTCTCTCTACGCGGGAGATGAGACTTGCACCACGGACTGTACTTTTACATACAATTCGTAATGACCTCGATGTGGATGGACGACTCGGGTGAGAGGCTTCCAAGAGATAGTAGGCCATCCGAGTCTGGCTTTATGCCGCGCGATCCTCCTGACAAAAGTAAATAGGTACTGTTGCCAGGTAGGCGCTCGAGACGAAAAAAATTATTATTTGTCCTTTAAGACATTGGTCTGCCCATTACTCGCGAGTCATTGACATTTACCCCGTCCGTGAAGAACGTCCCGGAACAATGAACAATTAATCATCGCGAACTGGTTCAAGAAGAATTACTAGGTGAGGCAATCTGAGTTAATTCGTTGAGAAGTTTCAGTCGTGGATAATGCATGGATTTATATAAATTGAATTTACAGCTTTGTTTTGTAGGACACAGCATGCGACAAGCTATATATTTTAAATTTATTCAATAACGAAAAAGAGAAAATAGAAAAGTGGTCAGGACGCTCTGGAAAATCGTGAAACATGTTTGACAGTTATTTTCAAACCGGTTAATTCCCACGACATATGATTTGAGACATCGATAACGCGCTTTGCACTTTCTCTCTAATATACATACTAGTGCAGAATAGACGTTGCACGCTTGAAATTAACAAATGAAAGCAACGTTTCCAGCCATTATTAACCTCTTTAAACCGTTGAACGCTCGCGAACATTTCTTTTGTTTCGCATTCGAACGAATAATGGCTATAGCACGAAAAAGAAGACAAGAAAACTTTATTCTGTACTGTATCATTTTGATATCTGAATATTTTCAGTATGTAGATATTATTTAAATATTATACATTTTAATTTTTAACTTTTCTCCGCAAAATTTTTTTCTTCTTTTGTCGACATTTTCTATATTTATCTGCAATATACACATGCATTAATCTCTCGAAGAAAAATGTTATCTTTATTGTGTCTCTTAAAGAAAATTTTTTACAATTTTGTAAATTAATAAATAAGAAATTCTTGTTTGTTCACACATATCTCGTTTTTTATTAAAAAATTTAAACGTTATCAATAAATAAATAACAGTGGATAAATTCTTATTAGAAGAAACAATTAAAGATTACGAAATAATATATCCGGTTTGAATGTCATATTTCCACGAGCATCAGAGTTTGGTTTTGTTTTACGTAACTGTGGACTGTGAGTTCATTACGCATACACGCGCGAAAAAATAAATGCCAATAATATGCAAGAGAAGCAAAAACGCGAGGACGTTCAGAATGACGAACGTATGTTCTAACCAAAATATTTTATTTATAAGTGTGATTTATAAGCAAAAAATGCAGCCAAAAAATATAAAATTATTTAGTGAAAAAACGTAAAATCTTCCTTTCTCTTTCTCTTTACTGTCACATGCCCGGCGATACGCGTGATGGAGCAATCATTGTTGCTGACGATATAGGCGGAAATGGCCTTAGGTTTTATATAGGAGAGGTCTGAATCCATAAAAAGTAAGGTAATACAATTTCCTTGCAGGTACTGCATTACTGCATATATTATATTAGTCGACGTTACATATGTAACTATACCGGTGTAGTTACACTGGCATTGATATTCCACGCCCAATGCGCGCGTTGAAATCTCCGGAAAGTTCGACGTGTAGGTAACGCGCAAGTTAAGTCTCACGAATGGTTGGTTGCTCAATGACAACATGAAACGTGAGACATTTCAAGCATTTCTCATGTTAAAGGCTCTTTGCTATGAAGTAGTAAAAAAATACTTATTTTTAAAAAGATATTTATGAAAACGTTATTTACGGAGTTTTAACGATTTGTTATAAGAAATTGTACATAATATATCATAATGTCATTATTAAACTGATTTTCGAAATTCGAAAACATCTTATTTGAATTATTGATTTTTTTGTGTTTACGTTCGCTAATTTCGCTGATGTGGCGAATCGTATATCTGTGTGTGTATGTATTTGCAGAAGAATGAGACGGTCAATTTGACGTCGTTTCGGCGTTCAAGGCTCTCGCGAATTTATAAGCATGGCACAAAGAGCTGACACGCATCATCGGCGAGTTTCGAAAACTTTATTTCATTCCTTGATTTTTTGCGAGGTTTAATCATTCTCCTTTTTACGTATATTCAAACGGTACTTACACAGTAAATGATCATTTTTTATTATCATAAATGTGACTTTATCAAACAGACACAAAGTGCTTCTCTCTAAATTACACAATTGACAAAAAGCAGATCCATAATTTCCTCGTGTTGCTTTCATAATTTTAATACCTATTATTTTTAAATAAAAAATGTTTTATATTAGTAGCTGGCTTGTAATGAGAAGATGTTTATTTATTATTAATTACGAACAAATAAAGATATAAATTTGTTTTATAGAAAAGTGGTCCTATGATCGTTTATACCGCATAATCGAATATATTATTTTCCGTAAAAATATTTTTTCACATATTCTCCATAATTTTTATCAGATATGCATATTCATGATAGTATGATGACAGACAGGAAGTCAAATATTCTCAGAAAGGATGTGTGTCGCATTTACAGTTTTTAGACGACACTTTTTCTCAAACTCTCTCGCTAGCCAATTAAGTATCCATCTTTAATGATGACACGATCACGATTTTCACGGCGGAAATGCATGCATCTCCGGTGGATATTTTTCGCTGTAAATATGTATTAAGAGTCACACACTTTTGCCCGTTGTAATTGCTGTAATTAAATCCTCAGTGTTTTTCTTGTTTAACGAACGTGCCACGAACTTCGTATATTGTCTTTGTTAGTACAATCTTTAATACTCTTAAAGAAGAATAAATTTTTCAATAAGTAAGTATGTATACGTAATGATTTCATAGAAATAGAAAATAGAGAACGATACATAAAATTTTGTTTTGTCACAAAATAAAAATATTTGTCTTAACATGTACATTTATTTCGTAAATCTTCTTTTAAAATTTTTTTTTAGTATTTTTCGATTATTTTTTATCTGTTTTAGAAATCAGCACAGATTGTAAAAAAAAATTATATTACAAGAAAAGTGCTATTCATCAACAATGTGTCTTTTGTGGTAACAATAATAATGATAAGGTTACAGGCCATTTGCTACGTTTTACGCTGCATTAAGTTGCTTCTTTTATTCCGAGATTTTGCACGAATCATTAGCACATTTTCTAGGAAAATTGCTTTATCTACCTGAACATTCTTTCCTTTATACCGACTTCCGTCCTTCAGAGACTTTTCCACACATCTATTTACGCAGTATTGCTGATCGATTGAACCTTGTACGTTATCTTTACACATCGGACAAGTAAGTCTGGATGCATCTCTGCGACGATAATTTTCCGACACTGACCCTATTTGCGAACAATCAAATTTCATTCGTTTCGATTTAAAGCGCATCTTAAAAGGCGCCGCGAGCCGCGAGTGCATTACGCAATACCAGCGATATCAATTTGCGAAACGCTATATTTGCATCCCAATTGCTTGTATTCAATCCATCGCCTTGTGAAATAGCAGCCGAAAGAATTATGCGTGTCACGTAATACTGTTTCATGGCGTCATTTCGGTTTTAACGGCGCCGGATATCGTCTACTCATATATTTATAGAAAAACAATGATATAATTGCGGTAATAACGAATATTCCATCGTAATATTTCGTCAATATTCCTTCCCGCGATAACGTTCACGCTTATTGCTCTGCAAATATGGTAGATTTGCATAATAATGTCCACAGCGAATAATATACCTATAAACACTTCCAAGAAGTTTTTACGTCACAAGATACTTTTTTTTTAATTTCTAAAGCGTCTCATCTAAAATTTGTTAAAATCGTTCATTTACGTATTAAAAAATTAATTATACTTGCGAGAATGTGGATAAGAGACCGATTGATTGTCATTACCATCGATAATGACAGGGATGTAGGTACATATGCAAACGCGAGTAAAATAATTGTGTGGATCATCCAGCAAACAAAGGATATCATGCGTGTGTGAGAAATCTACGAGCAATTGCTTTGCTGTAACTTTCTCATTATAGTGGCTAATGTTCAATTACGATAGAATGCCATTTTCCGAATTGCGATTACTTCTACACTCTACTCGCTATTATGTGTTATTTTTCTATTCAGGAACAATCGCACGTGTACGAAATTATCCGCCGTTCTAGTCTTCGTAATTGCTTGATGAGTGATTTCACATGAAGCCAGACAGAGCGTCGCGTTTTATTTTACAGCATTCTTCTTATAAAGGAGCTAGCTTTTTAATTGTAGTTGAAAATTATTTAGTTGAAGAAAAAAAAGAGAGAAAGATCGCTTATTATAATCGCATTTAAATATTATACTTCTTAGTATTTTAGTTATAAAAACTTTCTAAAATTGGATCTTTCAAAAAGAATGCTATTCTATAAATCAACGAAGCTATAGAAGCGACTTTAAAAACATTTCTTTTTTTATGTTTGTTTTATTTCTTTATACAATAGTATTAAAAAATAACATTTTTTATTAAATTAAAAATATTTGAGTCATAGGTAATTGGGACAAAAAAAGTTTTGAGAGCTTCAAATATACAAATAGACAGCAGAAATATTATTGTTCTTATTTAAGTTACTCAGATAGAATTTACTTAAACAGATGTGAAATATTTTATAGAAGCAGTAAAATTTACGCTAGAAAATAAAAATGCAATAACTATCTTATATATCGCTACAACATACAGCTTCGGTTTTGTGAGTTTTTATATATATAGATTATTCAAAACTTTAATTATTAATATAAATCTTTTAAAGATATGGAACAATATATAATGTGGAATCTTTAATGCGATTTATCGAACTAATTAATCAAACTTCACTTAAGAACTTGGACATTTTAATGAGTGAAAGGAAAAAATATGCATTATTAGATATACAAGAAGCGCTTGCCAGCAAACCACCTAAGATTACCATATTGTTGGACAGAACTTATGTTAGACATGATCAAGTCGTTTTTCTGTTACATTTATACACGTTAGTAAGTGTTTACGATACTTTTTAATGCAGTGATATATGTTAATTGCACTCTAGCAAGTACAGAGATCGCTTTCATGTACGTGCAACACTGACAATGAGTTATAGGAAATGTAGAATGTTCCGGGCCTTAGCAGATCACCGATTTTACTTGCAAATATTTCAAATTGCGATAAATGATCTCCCTAGTTTCTTTCGCTAAGAAAATAAATTGGTTCCAATCTGGTTGAAGAGCGAATGGATAATATAGATCCTTTGGACCGCTTCTAATCTATATGCGTTATAAAGCTTACCGGTGGTGGCTCGGTGGTGGAGTAGACCTCACTTGGCGCATAGTGGCTGTGGGTCTGCGGCATCTTCTCCGAGACGACAGCGACAGTCGCCAGGGAGTCCGGCTGATCTTTCTCCATCGTCTTTCCGATTCGGCTTAATCCGTGTAGCACAAAATGCACGGTCGAACGACCCGGGATATCTTCCTCTTCCTAAGTCGACCGAAGGATAGACGATTATTTAAAAACTCTCTTTCTCTCTTTTTTTCTCTCTCTCCGGGCCGGTACCACCCGGTCTCGATAGCTCGACGGGTCGACGAGCAGTGAGCGTCGAGGAAGCGTTGGCACCGCTAGCTTAGAGATGCCCCCACCTAAGTCGACGTGCACTACCTTCGGCAAACGTTACCTTCTGGTACCAAGGCGTACCCTCCGCGTACCGCCGCGCCGCGCCGACGATGGTGTTCTCGTTGCTCGGACTTTCTAAACACCGTGTGTGCGCGAAACACGCGTGAGTGAACGTGAGCGGTCCGCCGCTCATGTATGTACGAACGTGTGCACACGTAGACAGCGCACCATGATCGACAGTCATTCTCACGACCACTCACGACCCCATATAGCCTATAGGGTTTTAAAATCGGCCCAATACTGGACCGGTATTAGCTAATACTGGTCCAGTATTGGGCCGATTGTAAAACCCTATATAGGACGTTTTTATCGCCACGTTCCTCGTTCTTCCTCGGGGTTTGGGATAAAAATCACGGAATGGCTAATGACGAAGCGGAGTCGGGAGAAAAAATTATACTAGCACGCGCATCTGACCTTCTATTTAATTTTCGCATTTTCTTTTGGATATCTAATGTCATATTATCTGATTTCGATGATATATATATTTTGACCGCTTGATTGCCATGATCGTTCGCACGCGAAAAATCTTGCGGCGAGCTTTTTTCGCATGATGAGCGCCGCAGCGATCGCGTGCAGACTGTAGAAGCGACATTATCGGTCTCTTTGCAGTTCGCGGCGAACGTGTGCAGGAAGTGACGGTCGGAGAAGGCGAAGAGGTTCATGTTACAACGATAGTACGCGGCGAACCGTGCATCTATGTATGTAACGGGAGAAACGACACCGAGAAAGCACCGAAGCTCCTTCGCGACGATAACAATGTCTAATTACCGTGGGAGCGTCGTTAGCACGAAGTAACAAAAATTTAGATCTCTTGTAAAAAAAAAAGAGAACATACTGTAGAATAATAAAATATTCGTGATAATTGTCTACCACATACAGAGTTGCCTAAAATATCGCGTATCTGTGGCAGATATTTCAGCTAAATCGCTGAAAAGTAGAATTTTTTTTAAAGAAAGAAAAACATATAAATAACATATTAATTATAAAATGTAATAATATAAAATTGTAAATATTTTCAACGCACGTTGCATTGCAGCAAATCTGCGTGAAAATCGAAATTCAACGTTATCGCGGGATGACATTCAGACGTTCACATGCCTTTCGATTGCACGAGCAGATCGAGATCCTCATGGATAAATCTTCTTCGATTTACCTCGCGCAAGCGAGTGCTATTGAACGAAAGATAGACGTTTGTAAGTAGATTGGTAAATATATGTATGTACGAGCTGTGTGACGAACGGATCGCGGAGAAAGTAGGAAATGTGCTCCCCCGGAGTATAGACGTGGGGCCGCGTAGCAAATCGTCGCTCGCGATCGCGTATGGCATCTTGCGAGAAATAAAGAAGAAAAGAATGTCTGCGCGTCACGTTTTTGCCAATTATAGATACGACAGATATTCCGAAGGGTGTGGTCATTAGGATCGAAGGAGATTCGATATTAATGAGCAATCTATAATCGTGGAAAGGTCTTTTTACTGCCGTTGAATTAATAACTTCTTCGACGCGACTTCAACGCGTGTTTATGCGTGATTCATTACTTCAGGGTTCGCGCAAAAAACGCTTTTAGACCCACGCTCTACTCGACTAATTATCCGTTGGAGAGAACGTGTAATTAAACGCATAGAAAAGCGACGAATTTAATCGCAAACTAGCCGCACGCTCTCGCGATTATGTACACGCGATAATCGGCGATGGCGTTAACGAGGCCGATGGCATTTCGGCCGGATCAACGTCTTATCCGTGGATTGAAAAATTATCCCTTTGATTTGCCACTGAAAACAGTAAAATTTGCCCTAACAGTTTACAGTTCGATAAACATTATATCAAATAACGACCGCTTTCATTTCTCCTATAAATGGGGAAAAAATCTCCCGTTTCGATAATTAAACGTTTCGATTTACCATATTGGATACTTTCATTTCGTCCTCTCCTTTCGTTGTAGCTCTCAACTCGCAACGACGCAAAATAAATGTCTTCTCGATCTTTTTGGCTATCACCGTGACAAAAAGGATAAGCGTTCTCACGTAGTGGTCGTCTTCTTACTGATAAAATGAAAGATAACGCCGCGGCCGGCGCGGCGCGGTCGTAGACACATCTCGGGCTACTTCGCCTTCGGGTAAGGCACCGCTGAAAAATATGGTTTTCTCCATGCGCGGGTGGGGAATTGCATGTCAGTACATAAAGCGCATAATCATGCTTGCTTAGAATCTTTTGATCCTCTTCGTGTATAATGTATCGCAAATGGATGGCCGCGTCACCATTCGCGGATACTCGCTTTCTCCGACAGTAATGTAGACGCCACTTCATTTCCGTTGCACCCCGCGCTCAAAGATTTATGGAATAAATCGTTCGAAATGTGCTTTCTGAATTCAGTTAGTTGAAATTACAAGCCTTTTGTTGTCCAAATAAATTAATTTTCCATACTATTAAAATCCTTTGATTTTCAAAAAAATAAGATCGCGAACAAAAAGTTCATATTTTTCGTATTTTTATAAACATATTTTTTATATGTAGAGATAATATAAACTCTCTTTCTCTCTCTTCCTTTCATTTCTGCAAAATAAAATTAAAAAGAGAACGTATTCTAAACATATTAATGAGATGCATAAATTAATGAAATGTATGAATTGGCATAAAGTAATATATATGTTTACGTCAGTCTGTAACTTTTAACTTATTTTTTAATGGTAATTACGAATTTAATAAAATATATTATTTTGGAAGAGGAATTAATGAAATTGGTGATGACCAAAGTGTATGATGTACCGTTTAGCGCTACGTTCCTGAATAGAGAAAACTGCTACTATCTATTTCTCACGCAACATCTTGACGATGGATGATCTATAAACGTTGTAACGACTATGTTCGATGTCTATCCATAAATCTTAATGATCTTTAATCAGATCGTAAAACGAAGATATGTAATATAAACTGCAGATTTTAATATTTTGAAATACAAAATGTTCGGAAATTATAAATATGTTTATTTGTAATAAGTATTTTAAAATGCAGAACTGATTCCTTTTATCTAACAATATTAATTGCTTAATTACATTCATGACCAAAATATTTCGCTCTAAATTTGAAAATATTTTATTTAATATATTATTTATGTATTATTATTAGTATGTACATTATTTATAAATATATTACGGATTTGAATCAAAACAACTATTATTATTTATTAAGATGTATTTGTAGTTTCATAAATCATCGCTTTATTATAGCCGCACAATGCAGCCTTTTCTCCCAAAGGATGCCAATACGCGTCTACAACCGACATATTTTTAGACATTGGCACAGAGCTTGCGCCTTTTCGAGTCCATTCGTACACGCGTGTACACTCGGAAAGTACAAGCAATCGTGGGTGAACGGGACTCCATTTGATAGCTTAACATAATAAAATTACTGCATTAATATCTGAAAAGAGTTGATCAATTTTTGTTGATGTACCTGTAATGGGATTTTCAAGTAGCAAATAATCCAGATAATCCGTACAGATGTCCCATATCCACAATGTAGTAGGATAAAGCTCGTGTTTCAGAGCCAGATATTGTCCACATGAGCTAAATTCAAACAGTTTAATCTTCGCTACCGAAAAATTGTCGTTATTGTCCTTCTTTCCAATTTCAATGCAGATGGGCCGTTCATGTATCTCACGTACTGAAATTCAACAAAAAATCAAAGTGCTAGAAATCTGTATTGAGAATATAATTAAACATTTTTTTGCAATAACAAACGTGTTTCAAACGTGACAAACTTGAACTCGCCAATGTATCGTTCACTTACACACGCATTCCTCGCAGGATGCGAAACGTTTATTAGAAACTTTCTCCGAATCGGCGCATTCCTTGTATACTTTCGTTAAATAATTACATTCCCTGATTACTGGATCCATATATAACTTCGACAACGGTTGCCATGTGATATAATTAAGAAGGACGACCTGGATACAGATTTTAAATAGCCGTAAATACGCGCAACAAAAACGAGATAATATATAATGCAGCGTGGCCAGCGTGATTAAATTTACCACTTCGTTAAACCCGATTACAGCCAACAGCTGTCCGCTGGGGATCCATTCGACATATTCAATTCCTCTCAGCTCCTTCCCATAGCTGCATGCCTCAGACGCGGGCTGGACTGTTTCCAGCGGGGAAAACGCCGCCACGTGTTTCTCCAACGCGATGGAATAAACGATCAGCTTAGGTTCGGCGGGAGAGGAACACCATATGCATAACAATTCGTCGTTCGGTGACCAGCGAATCCCGTCGATGCCGTGTAAACGATCGCAGATAAGTTTCTGAAACAATTCATCGATTTGTTATTTCGCGCCAATCCGGGATACGTCGGCGTCAACGCGTCCTAGGAAATTTTTATGGCTGCCAAACTGGAAGCGCAGGTGTAGTTTTCTAACCTCATTATTTCCTTTCTAGCAACAGTTTATTTTAAAATACGCTGACAATCTATCGAAAATCCCTTATAGCTGCGTCAACTTATGCTAAGACTCCATAGACGCGGAAACGCCGTGCGGCAGAGTGCGTTGACCAATCACAAATTTTGATTTTGCCGCAGGCGACTTGCGGCAGCCTTCTGATTGGTCAATGCACTCTACCGCACGGCGTTTCCGCGTCTATGGAGTCTTAGCATTAGGCTGCATTCGAGGAGCGCGCTATTAGCGCTATTGCATCATTCTGTCTTTATCGCTCATCAGGTGTAAAACAAGGATAGAACAAGCAAATAGCGCTAATAGCGCGCTCCCCGAATCCAGCCTTATATGTACTTTTGAGCTATAATTGAAATTTGAGGCTTCTCTCTGAGATAAGAGCCGCGTGTGCACGGAGAGAAAAAGGAGAGAAAGTGCAAAAGTTCAACTAAAAAGAACAGATTCTACCCCTACCCTACCCTCGTTGTGCGCACATAGCACATGTCAAAAATGACCGCCGCCGTGCCGCCGTATCGTGACCGCATGAATATTTGAAATTTGAAGCATTCTCGCTGGTCCTCGCAACGATTCTCAACATGCCGTACACTTACACCGCCTGCTCATGCAACCGCGTTCCTTACTGCGCCGACTGGGGCATCAACGGGCTACTCTGTTTCGGGACGCGAAATGCGGTTGCTATATACGACCCAAGCAAGCACATCGGCCGCGTGACGCACACGCTGCACCTGCATCGCGACCGCGTCAACACGGTGCACTGGATAAAAAGGCCGCGGAAAGTGCACGGATACCACGCGCGGGAATCGGAATTGCTGTCGGGCTCCGTGGACGGTACCGTGATCATCTGGAGCCAAACTTATTCTGATCGTTATGACTATGAGAGCAAGACTACGTACCTCGCGCGTACATCGGTGTTGAATGTAGGGAGCACAGTTGCCTTTGCCGATTCTCTCCAATTGTCCGACGATATCGATGTCGAGTTTGGCAAGCTACTGATATGCACAGGTTCGATCAACGGCGATATAAAACTATGGTTGAGAGAAGAAGACGTGAAGGATCCCAAGCACATCCAGACTATAGATTTCGGAAGACAGTTACCGATATACTGTCGCTTGACGCATCTGCCAGACAACAAATGTCCTCTTTTGGCCGTAGCATTGGAGGACGCCTCTATTTTGCTGTATACCACTAGATTCGATGCAGATTCTAAATTGGAACCATCTTTTGTAAAAGTCCAGCGTTTAATTGGACACGAAGACTGGGTAATATGCATGGATTTCACTCAGGATGGCGATGGAAATCTTTTCCTTGCAACAAGCTCGAAAGACAGCACGATACGATTGTGGAAGATCAGCGAAACTGTTGAAGAATCGTCGAGCGATGAACTTAAACTGGAAAGTAATTGTTTTACAACGGACGATAAACAATATAATATTACTCTGGAATCTGTGCTCTGTGGTCACGAAAGCTGGGTTTACGGTGTGCACTGGCAGCCTGTGGAGTCAGGCTGTGGGAAAGTTAACCGTCAAACAATGAAATTGCTATCCTGCTCAATGGACAAAACTATGATTATATGGGAACCAGCTGAGATTATGAACGGAATATGGACAGAGATGGTACGAGTCGGAGAAGTTGGTGGTAATTCCTTGGGCTTTTATGGCTGCAAATTTGGCCCGGATGGCACGAATGGACAACATATATTGGCATATGGTTACCAGGGCTCTTTCCATATCTGGAAATGGTCTCAGGAAAGGAATAAGTGGCTTCCACATCCTACGCCTGGTGGACACTTCTCTGAAGTAGTTGATTTATGTTGGGACCCGAAAGGAAGGTCCGTATAGTCTCATCTGTAAAATGATCTTTTTATATGTGGTTACAATCCTTAAATGTTTAGAAATTTGCAGATAAATGCAATAGTTAGACATTTTTTTAATGTTATTATAATCTTTTTGATTCAATTGTTCTGCAGATTATATACATTTTAATTTAATGTCGTAAAATAATTTTTTTCAAGTTTATCATACTTAATAGATATAAATTATTATGTTTTAATCTGTATGCGAAAATTACGTCAAGTATCTTGATTGGATCAGAATAGATAAAGATAAGTCGAAAATCTGAAAGAAATAATTATATTATATTACATTACTCTTTGCAGATTTCTCATCACAGCCAGTGCTGACCAAACCACAAGAATTCATGCGCTGTGGAAAAGCGATGATGAGTTGCACAGAGCGTGGCACGAGATTGCGCGTCCTCAGGTACATGGATACGACATGACCTGTTTAGCTATGTTAGCACCCCACATATATGCTTCTGGAGCGGATGAGAAGGTGGTGCGCATTTTCACGGCCACGTTTATGTTTAGAAATCAATTATTAAAATTGTGGGCGAATGTCGAAGATTTTCCATCCATAAAGGCCCACAGTGCTGCTGTACCCTCTCTCGGATTAACAAACAAAGCAATGTATGTGGGAGAAAACGATGAAGATACAAAGAATTTAGCGACGGGAAACGTATACGAGCCGCCTACGGAAGAGGACTTGATGCAAAATACTCTTTGGCCAGAAACGAATAAGCTTTACGGACATGGCTACGAAATATTCTGCATGGCAGCGAGACACGACGGAAAATTGCTAGCTACAGCATGCAAATCAACCACTCAAGAACATTCGGCAATCTTATTGTGGGACACCGACACCTGGTTACAAGTTCAAAAATTGGTCTATCATCAATTGACTGTGACGCAAATGGAGTTCTCTCCAGATGACAAATATTTGCTGTCTGTATCCAGAGACAGAAGATGGTCGTTATTTAAAACTACAGATGCACATTACGAGTTAATCGCAGCCAGTTCCAAGAAAGACAATCCACACTCGCGGATAATTTGGTGCTGCGCCTGGACGCGAGACTCGAATTATTTCGCGACTGGATCCAGAGACGGAAAAATCGCTATATGGCCCATAAACACGATAGAAGATATTACACCAAAGATGATTATAGACGTGCAAAACCAGTCAGTTACAGCGTTATGCTTCGCGCCAATCGTCAGGGATCGATCTTATTTTCTAGCTATCGGATACGAGACAGGATGCATAGAATTTCGAGTAGTCTGTCCAGCAGTGAAGTTAGACAATGGACAGTCCGCTGTATGCTCCAGAAAGGTGAAGGAGTACGATACTTCCCAGGCTCATCATTTAACCGTGAAAAGACTCATGTTTCGACCTAAGACCAATAGCTCCTTTATGTTTGAATTAGCAAGCTGTAGTTCCGACCATTCTGTTAAGATACACTATATACAAGTAGATTTATAGATTTCTACCTCAATATTGCTCTTTATATAAAATTATACGAAAATATCTTGTAAAATATAAAAAGTAATCTCTAAAAAAGATCTACATGTTATTTAATATTCTACACATTGTTTTAGTCAGCTGTACTTACTCGGCTTATCTTCCAGTTCTCAGTTTTGTAAATCTCTACCGTATCTTGACCTTCTTCCGTAATTATTACTGCTAATCTCTTACAGTTGGGACTAAAATGTAATTTATCAAAGGAAGACGATTTTACATTCTGTATATGCGACACGGTCTGTTCTTCCAAGTTCCAAATGGATATTTGAATCTGTAAAATATCTTTTGTGTTATGCTAGCATATAGGTTAGGTTTTTCTCTTTTCTTTTATATAGCAAAAAGCAAAATGCGAATGTTACCGATAAATATACACTTACGTTAAAATCTGCTATGGTGCAAATGTTTTTACTATCTGGGGACCAGGTAACGCTTTGCAAACCCGCACTGCCCTCGGTAAGTTTACATTTCCATTGGGGATCGCGTATCGAATATACCTGAACAATAGCTCTTTTTATATTCGCGCAAAGAATATATTCGCTGTTTAAAGACCACTCCATATACTGTAATGTAACAAAGATAAAGGTATAGATATTAAACACAAGTAGAAACGACAGGTGGAGGTTTAACTTTTCTTGTCGATATACAGACTAACCTGTATCACGTCCGTGAATACGAATGACTGACAGGTACAGAGAGTCCTCGCATCCTTTATGAGCAGATTCGTTTGAAACGCCACCGCCAGATACGCTCCATTTCTTGAAAAGTGACATAAACGGTTGTTTATGCGAAAAACTTTGTCTTCGTCGGCGTTAGCGGCCATTACGACAGATTTGAAAGCTGCGGTTTCCTTGGCAACCTGGCAACCTGGGTCTCAGTAATGTCAGTATCGCCAATCGTAATGCTTGATCATCTAAAAATCTAAAAAGTTACAATTTGTAAAATTGTTGTGTAAAAAAATTATTAAACGTGTCTTTGATTAACATAATGGAATATATTCTTCTTTTTAGTCTAAATTATAGTCTCTATAACCTCCCACGTCTTTCAGGTCGGAGCAGAGAGTGAGAGAGTAGAGACCATGGAAAAAGAAAGATAGAGTTGCTAATTGTAAGCGGAGATTGATGACTTGCGTTGCTTGCGCGCAACGCGTCTTGCGAACACACTTGTTCCATGGTCGGTATCTGTCAAGCCGAAAGCCGAGCCGAGCCAAGCCGAGACTGCCGAGAGTCCGAGAGGCGAGACGAGGCGGAAGACGGACGAAACGGACAAACGGAGCGACGTCGGACGTCGGGTCGGACGTCAGACTGTCGGAGTCGGAGTCGGTAGTGAGATCGTGAGATGGTGCGCGGCGACCGCGACGTAACGTGCGGTGTGCAAAGCAGTGGCCAGTCCAAAATAAGATTACGAGCGTCCGCTTCGCGTGAATCGCGCACCACTGTCACATCGCGGTCTCGACGGTCTCGTGCGCTCGTAAACGTGAACGTCGCCGACGTCGCCGTCGTGGAGGGCGCGATGCCGCGATAACGCGGGGCGCGGGCTTGGGCTTGGTTTGCGCAATGACGTGATTCTCGCGCTTGGCCGCACGTTTTACGTGGAGTCCGCCAGTCCGCTGAGAAGGGCGAAGGGCGGAGGAAGAAGAGATAAGATAAGGCCGAGAAGGGCCGCCTCACGGAGCCCTCAGCCCCGGGGTGCACTGGTGCAGTGTCACGATATGCCGCTGCGTTCCAGCCGGCCGAGGGTTAACGCGTTGTTGACGAGGGCCGCACTTTTACGCACGCCGTCGACCCGGTGAACAGAATGGGCAAGCAAAACGGCTCGTGCTGGTGGTGCGTCAAGGCCGTCAAGTGGTTACCAGTGATTTTCATCCTGACGATCGTCGCGTGGTCCTATTACGCCTACGTGGTGCAATTGTGCTACTGTGAGTACCCGGGCTAGTTTGCCTAGTTGCCTATAGTTTTGTCCTCGGTTGTTCCCTCGACCGGTCTCTCAAGCCGACGACGTCCTCGCTAATTTTGTCCCACGCTCACGCACACGCGGCAGGCGGCAAGCGTTGGTCGTAAGAAAAAAAAAACCCGCGCTTTCGGGATATCGCCTATCGCCCTTTCCGGTTACGCTTGATCGCGTTCATGTTTTCTTTGTCAATGACGTAATTGAGCAATTGAAATTTTCTTTATCTTGGTATTGTAGATCTTAATCTTACAAATAGCGTTATTCCTTTTGCGATATTTTTTTTTACATAATCTGTGCGATTGTGCAAATGTCGGTGATAAATGGAGGTAAAATAAAACGGCAAAATTCCACTCGATATTTACATATATACGTAATAAATATATACACAAAGAGAGCCATTTTATATAAACGAAAGTCTTGTTTTGCAATCATGTCATAGATATACGTGTGTATATGTTTATAGATCAGTGGCATAGTTGCAAAATCAAGCTTGCTTGAAAACTTTATATTACATTATTTTATATGTTTGTTTGTTTCAGATACAATAGATAATTATGTTCAAGAAGGTTCGTATATTATTTATGTACCAACTTTTTCTTGCAATTTACTACTTTATTTGGCTGTTTTTATTATTTCTATAATTATAACTCTTAGTGTTACATACAATGTCCAAGACTATATTCTAATTCTGGGAAGCAGTCCATGCGCACATCCAACACTTTTATTGTTTGCATATGTTAACAGCTTTCTATCTGCTTTTCTTCCACATCCTGATTCTGATGTTTTTATGGTCGTATTGGCAGACGGTGTACACAAATTTAATACCAGTGCCGGATAAGGTAAATCTCTAAAAGTCTGTTATATAAAAGACAATTTATAAACGATTATTTACATATATTACAATACAATATAAATGATCTATATATTTTTTTAATCTTTATAGTTTAAAATACCTGTTGTTGAAATGGAGAAATTGCAACAGGCTGAAACTGAGGAAACGCAGAGACAAATTTTGGAAAGATTTGCACAAGATCTTCCAGTTACTAATCGCACCATAAAAGGAGGTAAGAATTTATTATTATTATTATTATTATAAATGACATGATTTATTATAAAAAAAATTATAGCTAAAAATAGGAATTGTTAAAAGAACTTGAAGTTTATACTGATAATATTCTTTCTTTCTAGCGATGCGCTTCTGCGAGAAGTGCCAGTTAATAAAACCTGACAGGGCACACCACTGTAGCGTATGTGGTACTTGTGTCTTAAAAATGGATCATCATTGTCCATGGGTGAACAATTGCGTAGGCTTCCACAATTACAAATTTTTCATGCTGTTTCTGGCGTACGGACTTATCTACTGTATGTTTATTACCGCCACATCTTTGCAATACTTTATACAATTTTGGAAAGTGAGTACAATCTTTTTTTCTTTTGCAATGAATTATAATTTATACGAAAGTGATTTATTCAGATTGTATAATGCCAAAATGTAATGTGTATATTGATAAATTAATTTTCATTTGCGATTTGTTTTGCAGGGCGAATTAGACGGAATGGGTAAATTTCATTTACTATTCCTTTTCTTCGTTGCGCTGATGTTCGCCGTCAGTCTTACCTCTCTTTTCTTCTACCATTGCTATCTCGTTGTGCACAATAGATCGACACTAGGTAATTATTGGATATTTCCATTTTCATATTACAACAATACTTGTCTATAATGTTGAATCAGCACCATGTCACTGTATTTACAGAGGCCTTTAGAGCACCTATGTTTCGAACAGGAAAAGACAAAGATGGATTTAGTTTGGGAAAATACAATAATTTTCAGGAAGTATTTGGAGATAATCCACGACTCTGGTTTCTACCCATATTTAGCAGGTACGTGCGTTTCATTTCTTTAATATTTTATACGCGATAAAATTGTATAATTTACAAAGTGGGAACCATTTGCGCAATACGTAATAATTGAACTATTATATCAATTTGTATGCTTCTAGTATACCGCCTATCATAATCTTTACCATAAAAAAACAACTATACGGTTTGGCATACTTAAACGAAATTTGAATACGGTAACATAAGTACTGCAGGGTCTTGAATATAAAGTGTGAGCAATTCTGATCGTTTCAAAGTTTATTTTCCTTCAAAGAAGCAAAATAATCGCATGTTTTATGTGATACAATTTTTAAATTTTTGATTAGTATTTTTCTATATATATTTTTATCTATAATTAAATGGAGAATGTTCCGATTATGTGTGTGTAAGATATATATCTCGGATATATATATATATATATATTTTTTTATAAAAACTTTTGGAGAATTTCCATCTATTGATGTAATAGGAAGAATATATGTTAAAACTACTTTATTATATTTATGTGTTATAATAATTACACAAAAGAGAAATCTATTGTATGATTATTTATTGTATTTTATAAATCAGAGCAGGATGCAGAGAAAGATTGTTACATAAGTGAAAATTTACTGTTTTCCATCTTTCACCTTGTATATAAAATCTTCCCGTTTTCCAATAAGTTTTTTTTTTTAGAAATGTGGATATAAAAACTTTTTATTTGGGTGCACTGTTAGTTAGTACGCAACTCTTGCACTTTCAAATTATTCTTTTGAGCACTATAATTATTTGCACTCTTATTGATAAAAGATAGAAGATTCAGTATTTTTAAATTGGAGTGGTTGCATTGGATGTGTTCTAGTCTGGGAAATGGTGTCGTCTACCCAGTAAGATCGCAACACCAAGGCACACCCAATACTTATGACTCCATGGGCAGTACTCAGAACAGGTCAGCATTATACAAATTTTAAACAAAAGTGCAATATTAATTACCTTGATTCTTTACTGTGGAACTCGTTTTATTTCTTTGATAAAGATGTGATTGATATGTACATAAAAGTTTTTAATTTGTTAAGTTTTGAAGAAAAAATTGTGAGAAGAAGTTTTCCATCGTTTACTCTTAAGTTTGGTTATTTTATTTTGCTTTTAATCAAAATATTTTCTTGCTTTTACGTTTATATTTTTATATATCTCTTTTTTATTTTTTTGTAGAGTTCCAGAGTAATGATAAGACCTTTAAGTGCTTCCAGGCTGCATGCAACGCATTTGTATCTTTTTGTTTAACGCTGACTATCACTACTAGCTCTATTACTATTCCCCAATTGTTTCCTAATATAACTTGAGCTTTTCTATACAATTTATCTGCAAGGTCTATAAAATCGAATCTTTCTGCTTCTGAGAAGATATTCTTTGCAACTACAATTATATTTGACAGCATTGACACGGTTCACACTTTGCATATTTGTAACTTTCGGTAAATTTATGTTTTTAGTTTTTTTATTGAAATGTATTTTGAAGGAAAAACAGTAACAGGATATTACTACAAAACAAAGAAATGGATTTTTAAAGTCTCTGCAGGGTTCTGTAAAAATATATTAATTATATTTAACATCTCATTTATAAATAAAATATGTATTTGTTACAGAATGTATACTGAAAAATTTAACGATGATATATTTTCAAATGTATCTATATAAAAGAAATTAAGAGATTGATTTTTATGGTAAAGTTGCATGTCTTATATTATATTATAAATTTCGTCTTATATCATATTAAAATTTTAGTTGAAGACTAATTCGTGTAAAATTTTTATATAATTATGACGTGAGGTATTGTGCATCTGGTTCTTACAGACAGTACTTTTAATATAAAAGTAGTGTAACTATGTACAATTATCTTTTTTTTTTTTTTAGAAGAAGCATCTTTCTTTTACTTGTTTTATGATGCTTCTTCATTTCGAACGTTCATTTTGTGAAGTCGGGGTTACATTAATAAATTAAACGAAAAAATAAAAATTGAAAAAAATGAAAATGTAGTAAGATGTAGTTACGCCATAAGGGCTGTAGACATGGGATGACACCGAGTAGAAGGTAGGGTATGGCTTGCAGTTTTGGAGACGGGGTAAACTTTCCCGAGCGGCTGTGCAATGAAGATACTCATACTCTGTTGGGCCCCGGCACCCAACAATGGAGTGATGAAACCGAATTTGACTCCCCATCTCCCTACATAAATCAGGTACTTCATAGGCTCGATCCTTAGATCAAGACAATAATTTTGTTTAAATTGATCAAAGCGTATCAAAATGCTACTTTACATATAGCAATTATTTCTCAAATTATACTTATAGATAGATATTTGTTATTATTTAACAGTTTACATGTAGCTGTAAATAATATCAGCAATTGAAGTACAATGCATCTCCCATCATTCATGACTAATTTTAATGACAGGTTTTCTGACGAATTTGGAATCGGTTTTTCTTAAAGGAAAATATCGAGGCAATAACTGTTAAATTAAAAAAATGATTGATCTTGCAAATTAAATTTCTTATATACAAATTAAATAATGAAGTAATACTTTCCTTAATTTTGTTAATTTGAAGTATAAACAGAATTTAAATTTAAGATCAATTAAAAATTTGATTATAGAAATATATAACATTCAAAATTGAACTGTTATTATGATGATTTCTCAATATTTACTGCGAAGAAAACTTAATTTTAAATTTATCAGAAAATTAAAATTAAGATCATGAGCTGTGGGATGTGTTATCTATTCGGAAGACTTGGCATATGTTCTCGCAATGTAGTGTGTAAATTGATGTACCTAGACAACATTTTAATTGTTATAAAATGAAATTCGTATTGTATTATCAATAAGTATATATTATTGTTATGCACTATTTCTCTTAATAACAAAATTATATATACATTCCAATAGTTAATTCAAGCATTCTTACCTTGTTGCTAAAAACGGACATTTGTATTTATGATAAAGTAAAAAAATATATACTAAATCATCTGTAAAGAGGCAGTTTCTTCATAAAAATAAAATTTTATTTACAATTATTCTTTATCTTATCCTATATTTACGGAAAGTTCCTATCCTACGTTTACAATGCCCATCAATAAATGAAAATAAAATATATAATAATATTAAGAAATGCAAAAGTACAATTTGCACAGTATTATTTACAGAAGTATCCTGATTAGACATATTATTTATTGATATCCAGTATATAAATGCATCTTTAAGGTTTTTATATTTTACATATGTATTATATAAAGTTTTATCATATAAATATGATTATAAAATACATCATACTATACGAGATTACAGTAAGTTTCAGACTTTACTACTAATAAATGTTAAATATTATTCTTTTACCGAGTGCTCCTGCTTCCACAGCAAACTAATTGTGAAACCGTTACTATTTCTTGTTTTTATTTTCCCTTTTGATAATTAATTAATTTTAAACCAAATTGACAAAATTGTTTGAAATAGTCCATATTACTAACTTGCCACACAAAATAATTTTCGTTATTACTTTAATATCTATTAAGAAATATAAAAATAACAAATAATATTTACGTTAAGTTTTCTTTTACTTGATTGAAATAAATTAATATCTTTTTTCATATTTTTTATGTTCTTGTATAGTATATATGTTTCAAATTTGTTGGTTTCAAGTTATGAATCGAATATGTAATATGAATTTTCTTTACAGTGTGTATATATATCTAAATATTTAGATATAATTATACACGTCATGCATAGGTAAATATAGCATATCTCTTTGGTATAATCCATCCTACTGAATTTTTGATTGATCACAGGTCCACCATTGATCAAATGACATTGGTACAAGAAGCTACAATTTTGGCTCTTGGCGCTGGGTAATATTATCTGTAGTCTTGATTAAATATTATAACTAATCTCACGCTTGCATGAACACGTACATATAAAGTTCTATCAAAATTTGGGCGTTATTCTTTTTTTATTCTATGTTATCTTGAATCTCTCTATTTGATCTATATCTAACATATCTTCGCCTGGGTGATGAACGCAAAACACCGCTTTTATTTTTATAATGATTGTATTTATAACAATATTTGCCGGAAAGCTATATGAAGCATTAATTTTTGTTTTTTTTTGTGCAATATGTGATTGACAGCTTTTGTGTATGTTTATTTTTCTGTCATAATAATAGATAAGATCTCCATGTCCCGTACTATTATCAAGATTCTGGAAATAATCCTCTTGATACAATATGTTCAAAATATTTTACAGCACTGCTGTGATAGGTCCTTCTGTGGATGTCGACCAACCACTGATGAATATCACAGAAGCTGTCTGAATAACACCGACAAATCTGTACGCCATCACGCAATTGCAATTTTATTTTATGGTATTTCGACCGTAATCTAGAATATAAGTTTATATTACTTTGTGCTTTCTTATGTTTCAATTCTCGGCGTTGTGCGTTTAAAGTTTCATAGGTACTGTTATTGCGAAGGAAATTCACACTGAATTGTTATTGCAGTCAACGCAAGAATTTTTAACTTTGCGGTTTGTCCCGCAAGATATTTTGAATATTAACTGTATTATATATATTGTAATATATATATATATATATATATGAATTCGTTGTTAAAAGTATTGTTATGATTACTTGTAGTTTTAACCGTAATGAATCACATATAATTGAATTACCCTGTAGCGTAATGTATAATGTCGACTTTTCAACAAATTTGTAATTGATTGAGTGTGTAGATTACAAATTGCATCATAAAATGATGGAAAAAATCATTGCAGTTCAATTCAGAGGATACTGCATTAACAGTAATCTTTGTCAAAATATAGGCACCTACATCTGTGCTAAACAAAATAGAAATTACAAACATTTGCGAATAAAAATTTCTCCATACTTTATTGTGAAAAATAGATAGGATGATTCTAAATTTATAGTAATTCCTTATTAGGATTTTTATGTAAATTACATGTATAATTTAGCAATTTTATTACATGTTTGATATTT
>NW_020215876.1:0-4444 GCF_003070985.1 Temnothorax curvispinosus | reverse complement strand
GTAAATTACATGTATAATTTAGCAATTTTATTACATGTTTGATATTTTTACGTAAAATATATTAATTCTTTTTAAAAAGTACAATTTTAGTCAGGTTGAGTAAAATTCAGTGTCACATTAATCGGAAATTTGTATCATTCATAAAATACAAAAATTTATACAATATATTTACAAATCTGTATGAGAATTTCAATTTTAATTTTTAAGAATCATCCTATTATTTTTTAAAGAGATACTTAATATAATTTTATTCCATATTGTAGGGAATCTATAATTAAGAGTGCTACCAATTTTTCAAATTTATATATAAAAGATCAGTTGCATAATATAAATGCTATTATGCAGAATAATGACGACGCTTGTACTTATATGCGAATACTTTTGGTTATTTACAAAATTAATAATATTAATTTTGAATATCCATTTTCACAAATATTTTAACAAATGTAGAAAACATGCAATTGGTTGCGTAATTTATTATTATTTAGATTTCTCTCTCAGGCACAAAAAGTTATGTATATACTTATATTGAACTGCCATATTTGCTTACGTATACGTTTCCCAAGAAATTATTTATGTTTATACTTGTGCAAAATACATGAACAATATATACGCGTAATTAATCTTATATGTATGTAACAATTATTAAAAGCTAAGTTATATAAGTTTACACATGCAAATTGTGTAAGATTAATATATACTTAGGCATGTTAATTATGTATTTCTTACGTTATTTCTATTAATGCGCAAAAATTCATATTAATAGATTTATTGAAAATTATTTAGTAATTATAGCTAATTGAAGACTTGTCTATTTGAAAATATAGTAAATATGTTTGTTTATGTGAAACTTTGTAGCAGATGTTTATTTTTCATTTTGCACATATATACAATACATATATAATATGAAAATATATTTTTTGTTTAAGAACATATTGAAACCATTAATATTGAAAATTTATCCATTTATACATTTATAACATGTACATACATGAATATTCATTTACAAAGTGTAACTATATTTTTTAATCCAACTTAACCCTTCCGTTGTTAATGATTTCGGCCGATATTCCAGACCAACATAGCCAGTATAGCCAGTTGTTTCCAATAGAGACAAAACATATTTATAATCAATCTCTCCTGGAGTATCTGGTTCATGCCTATCAGGAACTTGAGCTATCTGAATGTGACCTATAAAAATAATATATTGAATATATATTATTTGAATAATATGAAAATTAATATTAATATATCACTGAAACACATGAATACTTTTGATTATTTATGGTTTACGTATTAATGAAACTTATTTGTATTATTTATATTGATTAAATTGACTAAATTGTAAAATAAATTGCAATTTTGAAATTATAATACTATACATTAAT
This sequence comes from Temnothorax curvispinosus, assembly GCF_003070985.1. NCBI lineage: Eukaryota > Metazoa > Arthropoda > Insecta > Hymenoptera > Formicidae > Temnothorax > Temnothorax curvispinosus. The sequence goes on along the minus strand of NW_020215876.1, from coordinate 3,056 downwards.
AAAACATAATATATTAATAAAAGTAATAAAACTATACACAAAGAGAATCTAATTATAAGGATATAATATTATAAAGTTACTAACCTATATAAGGTAAAAAATTTTGAATACTTTTTGTAATATTACCGCAACAATGTTGTAAATGAAAGATATCCATTAACAGTTTAAAGTGTGTACTGTTTACCTTCTTCACCAAATCTAAACCTGCGATAAGAATAAAGAAATTATTTTAATAGTCTCTCGTTATGACAAAGTAAAGTCAGACAATATGAATTTAACTTATTCGTACCTTTTTGAAAATTATTCATATAGTAATTTGGTACACTGTAATTATTAATTGGTTCAATGACGACAATAATATCCTCTTTTTGACATTTTTCGATGGCGTACAACAGATTTTTTTCATAAACTACATCGTTAGCAGATGTAGGAGTTTCCACTTTTCCTGACATTACATGAATCCTGTTAAGGATAGAATTCATTATTATGAATATATAATGTGGAATATCACAAGAATTAATTACATTAATTCTTAATCGAGTTTGTGCATTATAATGGATATACTGACATTTTACAGTCCAAGGCTTTTGCATATTCTATTGTTTTCTCAATACTCCTCTTGAAATGTTCTTCTTCACCCGGGATTGCAGCAAAGCCCAATTCTCCTTTTGTAACATCACCTATCGTGGCAAATGTTGACATTAAAGCTAATGAGATTATTTTTACAATGTATAACATGAACACAACGTACCTGTGAATACATTCAAAAGTACTTGATCAACATTAGCCTTCTTTTTGGCTGCGGCAACTTGTTGAACAGAGAAGCCATATGGAAATCCACTTTCAACCGCTTTAAATCCAGCTTGCTTGGCCAGTTGATATCTCTCGATAATATTAGGAACCTCAGTGAACATAAAAGACAGATTACTGGCGAATTTTAAAGCCATGACATAGGAACTGGTAGAAACGTGCTATCTGTAAGAAAACGTTTAGCTGTACGATGTATGTACGTAACACAAATGGATATGAAATAAGCTTTCAGTCAGTCACAGCTTTCATCGATTATATAATAATTCTTATCTACGATAAGAATGCTGTAATCGAGAAAAAATTTCTGTTACCAGAAGCTAGTTTTAAAATAGAGACTCACCTGATCACAGAAGGTAAATATCTTTGAGTTGCAAAGCAAACATAAAGGTTATTTCTTAGAAAGACTCTTTCTTGTTGGAGTTCTTCGTGACGTCTATGTTTTCGCCAAAAATACAGTCATAAAAAACAGATTGGAACTTAAAACTTAAACTAATATGCACATTATACAAAAACTGGTATGTATATGGTATTCTGCACAAACATGTTGACTGCTTCCAAAATTTCTGGTTATGTCTCATGTGTCTCTCATATTCAATGATTTAATCGTTTCACAACACTGTGTCAAATATCCTTTTTTCTCTTTTCTCTCTCTCTTTTTTGAATAATAACGATCATGTGTGATTAGTAAAGAAGAATGTGATGGTAAGAAAGGGAAAACGAAACTCTCAAGAACTCTGGACAAGATTGCTCCTCCCTCCTAAGAACCGTTTTTTCTTACACTTTATCAATTCTCCTTTCTCTCTCACCAATTCCTGAATATACACAGTTGAACTTTTTTACTGTTGATCAATATACTGTCTATTTATTCTTTTATACTACTGACCATTTATAATTCATATTTGTCATGCAGTAATAATAATATATGTATATATATGTATATACACATATGTGTATGTGTGTGCAATATATATGCTACTGAGCTGGATGGCTGGATAGAAAGATAAAATTTGAAAAATATATATAATGTCTACAATGACATACATATTATGAATAAATAAAGAGGAACAAAAGTTCGATTACACATACTTACATATTAATTATACATTGAACAAAAGAAATAATCAATAAATCAGGGATTAATGTCAAATGATAAAGAAATGCTTCGAACAAAGACGTTGCAAAAGTTTTGTTTATTGGAAATTTATGAGATCTTTTTTTACATGTTTGTCAATGTTAGAGATATAATATGTTTTTCTCTCTCGGTTTTTCGAGTATTTTTTAACGCATCCAGCATGTCTCAAAATAACCTATTAAATTTTAAAATTTCTTGTCAACAGAGCAGATCGCAAAGTTATTTAAATTAGTTTATTAAAATATATGTTTTTTTGTACATTAATTTTGTACATATCTATCGGATCCACCTTTTACTCTTTGAGCATATAAAAATAAGTTATTCTATCTGCCTCCATTTAGTAGTTTATAAACTACTAAATGCATTCTTTTAAACATACTTTATTTTTTATATATTTAAATATATAGATGTATAAATAATTGCTAGACAGATACTGTTGCAAAAACAGCATCTATTTTCGCAGATAGTCATAATTTTTCTACGTATACTGATTTTTCTATTCATACATAAAATAAAACCTAATAGTAAACGATATTCCTGAGTTGATTGTTGCATATGGATACAAAATTGATACAAGACAATTTGTCTGGTAAAATATTATCGCTATGTATCAAAATTTTTCAATATAGTCGGGATTCTATTATACAAAATTGTCTTTGCGTCGCGGCCCCAGAGATAATCGATATGATTGAATGTTTTATGCGCTATTTTTTCGGTGTGCGTAACATTTGGTAAATTATCCACCAGTTTTTGAACATCCTGAAACAATTGTAGAAAGTTATGGAATAAAGACATGGTAATATACAAGATACAATGTAGCGTTAACACGTAAAGACTCATCTTGAAATAATAAAACTTACGGTGCGATGAGTAATAAAGTCATTTTCACTGTAAAAGATCGCCACAGGTACCTTTACTCTTTCAAGAGTATATTTAGGCGGTTGTGTAGATCCATAGAGGTTTAAGTTTGTTTTAGTACCATAATCAAATTTCCGAAAAGATCCTGGAAAACAAATTGCAGATTATATATAGGGCGTTCTAGTACAAATAGCTCTTTCTCTTTATTTTCTAAACTAAAAGAGATAGGTAAAAAAATCTATATATCAAAGAAAGT
>NW_020215875.1:1820-3364 GCF_003070985.1 Temnothorax curvispinosus | reverse complement strand
GCAAAATATTCAAAATTGAGCGAGTGAAAATTAAACCCCGGAGGCGCCTCGAAAAAGCGGTGTGCACCGCAAACCAACTTTTTTTCGAAGCGCCTCCGGGGTTTAATTTTCACTCGCTCAATTTTGAATATTTTGCAATGAAAATTTAGGAGAATGTTGTTCAAATGTTACTTTATTATATGTAAATTTTTCAATAAACGAACACTATCCGTTACGCCCAAAAAAAAATTTTAAAAACATGTCTTTTTTTCGCCGAATAAACTATACCCCGCCCTTAAATTTGATGAATTTTGTGAAGATGAATTTGATGAAGATTTTGATAAAATACTGTTGGTTAGATTGGTTATAACGCAGAAAATATTTTCTTTATTTTTTTCCTTTTTATAAACTTATTTTCTTTTGCTTCATCTGTTGTCTTATTCTGTGATATTTCATGCTTTTTTTGTAAAGCATGGTCATTGTCAACAATTGCATTGTCAGTGTTTTTTTTTAAATTGTCAAGTTTCTCTTTGACATCTTTTACATTGCTGCATGTTCTGAAAAAAGTGTCGTTTTTAAATATTGTGTACATGTGGGTAAAAGTTATAAAAATTTATAAGAAAATAATAACCTGCGTCTTTGAATGTAAGTATAATTAAAAAAAGACAGTTGGTTTAATAATAATGATCTTTTTTCTGTTGATGCTGCGCTGCCACTTTTAGAATTTTGCTTCCTTTGCAAACGCCTGAATTTTTTTCTCAAGGTCCTCATTTTCTTTTGACAGTATTCTGCTGTGTAATAATCTCCTAAAAGATATTTACTTTGTATTAAACATACTTAGATATATAGTATTACATTTAATGTTTTAATTATTTTTAATAATTAATCAAATCTACAAAAGGATAAGACGAAGACAGCACTATTCTAAATATACTAACCACAATTTTTTTCTATCATAATTTGGATATCTCTAACCAAGCATTGTTTTTCATTTGATTGTCTTCAAAGTTTTTATCCCGTTTATCATATATGTAAGAAGCATCGTTCTCTATACAGATCGATCAAATAATCATCACCCACTTTCTCTTCAATTTGTAAATTATCAATTTTATTAGGATTTATTTTCAGCTACTTCGTCCGTAAACGTTTTGTTGTGTATGCTCGAAGGAGGTGTAGAGGTGTGAATTAGTCACTCACTAGACGTAGTTCACAATATACTTTATTAGGCTTAGGCCGGTCACGTCTGTCGTCTTCGCTCGCTTATTTTGTTCTGCCCGTTTCGCATTGATAATATCTTTCCGTACCTTCGCGCGCCTTCGGTTCTACACGTGATCCGTTATTCGCGCTGAGTACAATTGACTACGCGCACGCCTTCGCGGCGTGTTCAACCTTGTATATATATATATGTATACATATATACATATATATATATATACATATATATATATATATATACAACCTTGTATATATATATATATATATATATATATATATATATGTCAGAAATACTTTTAGCTACTCTCTTTTTTTATTTAGGCATTAAATAATAGATAATCCCCCGAACT
>NW_020215875.1:0-1720 GCF_003070985.1 Temnothorax curvispinosus | reverse complement strand
ATATATATATATATATATATATATATATATGTCAGACGTATTTTTTGGGACACCCTATTTTTTTAATTGCAAACCATGTTAGATAATCCCCCGAACTTTGGATAAGTGTTCTTTTTTAAAATAAAGCAATATTTTGGGTGTTAAAACATTTTTTATACTCAACGTTTACTATGAGGACTCATGAATGTAACGTATTTTCCTAGGACATGTCCTCGAATTATACTTTAAACAGACTATTTGCAATTAAAGTTAGATGTCCCGAAATAATACGTTTAAAATAAAGCAATTAAGATATTTTTTATACTCAACGTTTACTACGAGGACTCATGAACGTAATGTATTTTCCTAGGACAGTCCTCGAATTATACTTTAAACAGGCTATTCGGCAATTAAAGTTAGATGTCCCGAAATAATACGTTTAAAATAAAGCAATATTTTGACTGTTAAGATATTTTTTATACTCAACGTTTACTACGAGGACTCATGAATGTAATGTATTTTTCTAGGACATGTCCTCGAATTATACTTTAAACAGACTATTCGGCAATTAAAAAGTTAGGTGTCCCGAAATAATACGTTCAAATTTTACGTAGTTTATTTATCGTAAGCTTACTTCGAGGTCATCATATAAAAGATGTCCCGAAATAATACGTTTAAATTTTACGTAGTTTATTTATCGTAAGCTTACTTCGAGGACATCATATAAAAGATTTTTATGGCGAAATAAAAACAAATACGGTAAAAAACGTTAAAATAAAATCAAACACGGTAAAATACGGTGAAGTAAAATCAAATACGGTAAAATACGGCGAAATAAAATCAAATACGGTAAATACGGCGGAATAATATCAAATACGGTCAAATACGGTCAAATAAAATCAAATACGGTAAAATACGGCAAAATAAAATCAAATACGGTAAATACGGCGGAATAATATCAAATACGGTCAAATAAAATCAAATACGGTAAAATACGGCCAAATAAAATCAAATACGGTGAATACGGCGGAATAGTATCAAATACGGTCAAATACGGTCAAATAAAATCAAATACGGCGAAATAAAATCAAATACGGTAAAAAACGTTGAAATAAAATCAAACACGGTAAAATACGGTGAAGTAAAATCAAATACAGTAAAATACGGCGAAATAAAATCAAATATGATAAAATACGGTGGAATAAAATCAAATACGGTAAAATACGGTCAAATAAAATCAAATACGGTAAATACAGCGGAATAATATCAAATACGGCAAAATAAAATCAAATACGGTAAATACGGCGGAATAATATCAAATGCGGTCAAATACGGTCAAATAAAATCAAATACGGTAAAATACGGTAAAATAAAATCAAATACGGTAAATACGGCGGAATAATATCAAATACGGTAAATACGGCGGAATAATATCAAATACGGTCAAATACGGTCAAATAAAATCAAATACGGCAGAATAATATCAAATACGGTAAAATACGGCAGAATAATATCAAATACGGTAAAATACGGCAGAATAGTATCAAATACGGTCAAATACGGTCAAATAAAATCAAATACGGTAAAATACGGTCAAATAAAATCAAATACGGTAAATACGGCGGAATAGTATCAAATACGGTCAAATACGGTCAAATAAAATCAAATACGGTCAAATAAAATCAAATACGGCGAAATAAAATCAAATACGGTAAATACGGCGGAATAATATCAAATACGG
>NW_020215874.1:0-1627 GCF_003070985.1 Temnothorax curvispinosus | reverse complement strand
TTTATTATGTTCCGATATAATTTTAATTGGATGAATTACTATGATGTCGGAACATAATAAAAATTCGGAATTATTTTTATGTCCCGACATAATTTTAATTCGTCCAATTTTTATTATGTTCGACATAATTTAAAATCATTAGTAAGAATCGCTATTTTTCTTAGAACAATTATTTTTGGAAACTTTTATATTGTGTAGAATATTATTGATGCCATTAAAAAGTAAAACGGCGTGCCATAAGGTATCGCTCTCAATACAAATCGCTGTTAGAACAGAGAATAGAAATAGAATTCAGATGAGTCACCTGTATGACTCATTCGAGTGAAACTAGTCCTCGCATAGACCATATATGGACATGTCGAAGCAGAGCGCAACGCATGACCATATAAAGTAATGAATTTCAAGACACCACCCTATGACTCATTGCTGGCAAGCTAGCCACACCACTAGAAATAGACTCACATCCGCTAGACAACGCCTTATGACTCATTGTAACGAGGTGCGGTTACCTCCCACTACCGTTTCCAAAATTGTATAAAAGCGGAATCTTTCACCCTCTTGACGGAGAGTGTGGAACGAGCCAGGAAAGGTTACATATCTTATACTTGTTCCATCCTCCCATATAAGCCACTTGTATCGTAAAAGTTCTACAATAAATACCATACCCTTTTATATCAAAAGAAAGATAAAGATTATTGAATACCTACCTTCGACGGATCCAAGAAGCCATAATCTACATTGCCGACCAACAGCTAATTATCCTGGGGTTTTACCTCCTTAACTGCAAGAAGAAGAACCCATCAACGGAGACGTTCTGCCGGATCGAGCCACCTCGCATCATCCAGGACGTCACAACTTCCAATCCCACCGCCTCTTTTCAACTTCCTTCGCACCCTCCTTCAATCCTGCACCTCCACCCTTCCACACAGCTCTGTTTTCGACCCTATTTACACCTTTCCGAACTTTCCACCTGCTTCCCCGCCGAGGGTAACGGGGGAATCCTATTATGTTGTAGTATATAGTATATATTGTATGAGAAAATATGCACAAATGGAAATTATTAAGCGTACGGCGCAACTGAACAGAAATAACGCAACACCTACCTACAGTCCGACGCCTATATCACATATCATCTCGTCTTGCCAAAAATCTAATAATGGTATCATAATAGAAATACACATGAATATATTTGGCATTTGACGCTCTTAAATTTGCGTTGGAAAAATTGTTATATTTGGCAAAAATAATATGTGGGGGTGAGGTTAAATTAAAAAATGTGACAAATTTGAAAAATCTGATTACGCCATTGTAAAAAGCACAAAAAGTCATGAACATTTCGTACAAATGTTTTGTCGTTACGCCTTATATTTTCGAAGATATTCGCTAAAAACTATAAAATCCGTTATTTTCAAGGGGTTGTTTCAACCCCTAAACGTCGAGATAAGCAGCAAAAAAAACCCCGTGTCTAATGTTTTTTTATGTTCGACAACATAGCCAAAGCGCATCCAAATCGGTTGTTATTTTTTAGGGGTTGTTTCAACCCCTAAACGTCGAAATACGCCGCAAAAAAATACGAGTCTACTATTTTTTTATGCTCAACAACATATCCAAAGCGCATCCAAATCGG
>NW_020215873.1:0-2927 GCF_003070985.1 Temnothorax curvispinosus | reverse complement strand
TAACGACCGGCCGGCGGAGATAACGACCGCGAGAGCGATACTCGATATTAAGATTGACGCGATGAAAAGCGCTTCTGTTATAATTGAGACACCGCGGTCAGCGTTAGGATTAAGATTATATTAAAAGATAAAAAACTTAAACGGTGATGGGTTAATTAGGTATAGATATAAGCGTAGTAATTAAGCAGACTGATTTGCGACAGTAATGCACTGGAGGGGTCGCAGATATGATGACCACGAGGCCCGCGATGCGATAGTATAGCCGGATCGAGAATACGCGAGCCGAAGGTATTTTGTAAAAAGTCGCGAGATCACGGTATTCAGGGGAACACAAATAAGATGACTATGAGGTCCGTAAAGCGATAACATTACCGGCCCAAGAACAAGCAAACCGGGGCTGTTTTACGGGAAGTTGCGATACGAATGCGTTAAAAGGGACGCTGATAAGGCGATCACGAGATCCGCGAAATGATAGGATCACCGGCCCAAGAAAAAGCGAACCGAGACAGTTCTATAGGAAGTCGCGATACGAATGCGTTAAAGGGGACGCGAATAGGACGACCATGAGGTCCGCGAAGTAGTAGAGTCACCGGATCAAGAATACGCGAGCCGGGGCACTTCCCTTAGGAAGTTGCGATGGAAACGCATTAAGGAGAGCCTAAACAAGGCAGTTATATGATCCGCGACGAAGTCCAACCTCCGGACCGGAAACTAGAAAGCCGGGGATTATCGCCGGGAACTAGCCGCAGATTCCGCCTGAGGAAGGGCCCGAGAGACCCAGTATGTAATAGCGACGCGTTTCATTCCACGGTTCGGAAGTACGCGAGCCGGAAGCAACAGACGGTCCGAAAAGACCCAGGACGCAAACTGCGTAACAGAAAACCACTTGCGAGTGATAAAGCGAACATGACATGTGAATACGACGCTTTGGTCTGAAATTGCTAAAAGAGACGAGTAAATGTAAAGTAAAGGACATGTATGGCAATTCCGGGATAAGGCATCGTGATATTTATTAGAAGGTAATATTCTAACAAGAATCCGTAAGATATCGAGCGCAACATTATCCGAACATAAACTTGTTATTCAACAACATGCGGCAAAAACACGCAAAAACTATGTCAGCGAAATGCGGAAGATAAATATTATTCAAGCCAGGTAACGCGAGGAACAAAGCGATCACGTGTGCGAGCATGGATGAAACTGAAACTAGCGGCTAGCATTAGCGGCCGACCAGGGCAAAATAAGTGAATGTAAGGGCCTCGGGTTTTCACAAAATGAAATAGCTCACAAAAGTCAGCTAAAATTTTGTGTGTGTGTGTTCCAAAATCCGTAAACATAATAATAAATATACTTAACAATAAGAATTATTACAAAAAATACTTATAAATAAATAAACAAATAAAAAAATTAAATAAGGCTGTTCGCGAGCGCAATAAACGCGCCGAACGAATCGCCGAATCCGTTCCGCGAGAACGCGAGATAATTACGAATGGCTTCGTTCAGCCCTTTAACTATGAGACGACCGGGGTTTCAGTGGAACGCAGACTCGATCGCTTGTTAGGAAATTGAGTGGAAGGCCCAAAAGACAGCAATTGACTTATCGTATAGACAAACTTTATTCAATATAATAACCAAACTGACGAAACGCGAGATATACAGAGAAATTAGTGCGAATGCACTCGGCGCGCTGTGCCTTGTCGTTTTGAAGCGCGGTTTTACATAAAGTGCGAATTTACCGAGCCGCGATTCTCTCCTACTCTATACTCTTCGGCGCGGTCCGTTATGTTGCATTTGCACGCGGGCGGAAACGCGATCGGTATGTGCGAATGCCCGGGGCGATGGCTACGAGAACCCTCGTTACGAGGCTGAGCACGCTCGACCTCACTGGACCATGGCCGTCGGGAGTGAGTTGGATGGAGTTCGGGAACACTCTGAGAACCCTCAGTAGAGGCTCGAAACACCGGACCTCCTTTTGCGTGTACCCTGGGATATTGGATGGGGTAGGCTTCGTCGAAGGCAGCAGAGAGCCGGAGCTAAGACGAAGTGCCGGCTCCTGTCGGAGCGCCGACTTAAATACCCCGGCGCGGCGGGTTCGTTGGAAGGGAGGCCGGCGGTCGGGCGAGCCGCGTGGGGATGCTGACGCGCACTCGCCTTCGGCGCGGATCGGCTTCTTCCGGCGGTTCCGAACTTATAGATACTTTTTGCGTGAGAAGCAGACGAAAAGTATATCGCAGTACATATAACGGACGGATACAATTTTACATTAATAAATTGGGGGAATTCCTAACAAAGGCATTTTAAGGAAAAATCAACTATCACTCTTGGATGCAACATAGAAATTGTATAAAATTTTGTATTTTGACTCTAAATGTTGTGAGAAATTACTTCCAAAGACAATTGTTGTGTTAGGACATTAATTCGTTATATAAATAAACAATTAAACTGACAAAATACTCATATCTTTCAAACGCAAAGTAGGAATTGTTTGAAATTTTATACCTATTCTGATAATAAATATTGCAAAAAATAGCTTATTTTTGAGTAGACAAATATATTTTGCAGGTTTAATTGTTTATTTATGTAACTAATCGTTTCTCTAACACAACCATTCCTAATTTTGCGGCGATTGGTTCCGCGGAGGGGCACTGACAATGAGTGGGGCGACGAATCCGGCGCGACCACGCGACACTAGGAAACGGCGGCTCGTGGCTGCTACAAGAATTTTTCTGTCGCGAAGGATCCGGAACTTGCCGGGGCTAGCGCAAAACACGCATCGAAAATATTCGATTTAACGGAGAAATTGAACACTGTAAAATTAAAAAGTATGTTTGAGCGTAAAACTATTACACCAAACAAAATTTGCGATGCTATATTGCAAATTTATTCCAAATATAAGGAAAATATTGACGATTTTATACTTTTCTTGA
>NW_020215872.1:0-2524 GCF_003070985.1 Temnothorax curvispinosus | reverse complement strand
AATTCTGAAAAGAATTTCTATGATCGAAAACGATCCAGTCACTAGTTGAGAAGACATTCGACTTCGAAGATTTGCCGTGAACATCATTTGCGTAAGTTTTGATAATGATTTTTTTCAATGAATTTTTTTTTGGCAAAATTACCAGAACTATCGCTAAAAAGTATCAGGAACTATAGAACTCGACTGTATGCGAGAAGAACTCTCTTTTATTCTTTATCTGCTAGAAAATGATCTGCTACGGGAAGTTAGCAGATCATTTTTTCGATCGACTGTTTTTTGGGTAAAGTCATCAGAACTATTACTAAAAATTATCAGGAACTATAAAACTCGACTGCATGCGACAAGAACTCCCTTTTATTTTTGATCTGCTGGAAAATGATATGTCAACTTCACCGACATCAAAGCAAGTCATATAAATCAAAAAGATATACTACCTTGATCAAAAAATTCCCGGAATTTATTAACGCACCGTCGCACAATACCATCATTATCCGCAACTTTTTGACCAAGAACGGAACGAATACCATCCAACAGCCATCGAATTCACCTGATTTGGCTCCCTGCGACTTCTTTCTGTTCAATCGAATCAAAAAACCACTACGGGGAACGCGTTTTAGCAGCCGAGAGGAAATAATGAAAAAATCGAAGACGACTCTGATGGCCATACCAAACACAGAGTATAAAAAATGTTTCGAGGATTGGATCAAGCGCTGGCATAAGTGCGTTGCAGTCGATAGGGAGTACTTTGAAGGGAACAATATTAATATTGATGAATAAACTTGTATTTTGCATTTTCTAAATAAATTCCAGGAACTTTTTAATCAAGGTAGTATTTCGTACATCATACAATCGGTAGAATAATACGTATAACAGGTAACAACACTGTCTTAAAAAGAAACAGATGACATTAGCGTTACACATCGACATCATAAATGGACATAACAAATTAGAAAACCAATAAAATGCAGAAATGAAAGAAATCACAAGTAGTTCAAAAAAATTTAAATTAGACTTAAGTCTATCGTTCGTTAGGTGCTTCTTAAGTGTGTTAATTTTTAAAAGAAAGTCGGTATCTTTATATTTTGAATGTTGAAACTAAAAAATTTTTTTTTTTAATTTGACGGTAGAATCATTAACTATTCATATTTCTAAAAAAGTATTTCTAGAAAATTTTCCTTGATATCTTATTGCTTACATATTTTCTTTATATTTATTTATACACATGTTATTTTCTTAAAAAAAGGAACACATATATACTAGTCAAGAAATATCATTTCATAAAAGAGAGCTAGGGCATAAGCGATCATTGAGAATCAAGATTCAGATGTTGATAAACTGCGGACGCTTAGAGAGCTTAGCATCGCGGCAATTGCATCATTTAAAACCAGAAAACTGTGATATACAAGCTTACATCTTGAAAAATTGTAAATTTTATAAAAATTATGACAGTGACTGCTGGATACAATCATTAAGGGATTACTTGACGAAAGGGAAGGATTTTCTCAATCTCAAGGACAAACAATTAAAGGGAAAAGGACACTGTTATTATTGGCGGCTGACGCTTTCATATATCCGTGTTTATAAACACTCTTCCTCTCTCTCATTCTCTCTCTCCCTCCCTTCGACGAATCTCCCCCCCCCTTTCCGATGAATTTTGCACAAACGCTTGTTAAGATAATTTCTGTAGCACATATAGTGTCAGACGTTTTGTAACACAAGACGGTTAGAAGTTACCGAAACGGTAACTTATAAAAGTAAATTTATAAAAGATTTAATAAGACACTTAATGAGACATACCAACAATTCTCATTACCTGACAATCTGCGGCTATAATACACGGAGATATTAGGATGTAAGGCAAAATGAAATAACTTAATGCGGTAAAATATATTTCTATTTATATGGAACTGTTGGTTTTTAGATCGGCATTTACAATATTATTTAAATAGAATACATAATTTACAGTTTCCAGACTAACCATGAATCAACACGAGTAAGTACACATTTCAAAACTTAATAAAATACTATGGAGTTAAAAAATAATAAAACATTCAACAGCCAAAAAAAATTGAGCAAAAAAGGCTTTCATCAAGGCACTTATAATTATTTACATAGTTAATTAATTGTTTACAATTTACAAATTCTCTCACAAATGTGCCTTTCCAATCGTAATAAATATAATTTTACAATTATTTTGCATATAATTCAAAGAAAAAAAATGTAATCGATTAAAATTACATTTTCTCATCTATCACAGACATATACAATTCAAAAATTTAGATTAGGTATTTATGTTTGACATCAGTACCTACTGTAGAAATCCGATTCAAATATATAAAATGTTTAGTTCTTATCGGTATTCAAATTAAATAAGCTTGTTTACTAAAATCTATATACGACAACTCACATCTGTCACTTACTTATTATATAAATATTATAAATGATTAAAAGTAATAAAAGTTTCTATGTAATATTTGAATATATACACCGTTGTCCGGTGACACCGTGTCCAGAGAGACAGTAT